>NC_091931.1:13998360-14298360 GCF_041260155.1 Ptychodera flava | reverse complement strand
TAAAACACCTAAACGTTCAACTTACTGAACAAAAATATGTTTGTGAGCTCAACACGTTAATTTTCAAACAAAACGTGTCAACATGTTTTTAGAATGTGTAAAGACTCAAACATGTCTTCTTCTTGTACAACAGTTTCATCCCGATATGAATTCTATATGCATTGACATCCCATTCTGTCATTGCGTGTGGCGCTGACTACTCGTCTTTTGGTCAGCATCTTTGCCAGAAATCTGACAATAACGTTACGAGAAAAGCGTGCTCTAATCTGCATTACTATAACACCTTGACAAAGGCCACAGTATAGAAGTGTATATAAATCTTAAAATAACTTTTTGAAGTGAAGTAACTAACGATTGTCAGAGGGCAAAAGGGGAAAATGGTGCCATTGGTCTTTCAAGGCACAGTCGCCAGATGTGGTACGGCTTGACAGCTTTTGTGACATACAAAAATGGTCAGTTTTTACGTCACAGGGGCAGTCCACCGTTTAATCATAGACAGTAGAGGGGGGGGGGAGACCCTTTCACTTTCAAAATTAAGAATAAAAATCGGGGCTCATCGTGCACTTAATTTTGGTACTAGAGAAACAAATATACTCATAGATTTACCGATATTTAAAATTCAAAATGGCCGCCATCCCTGTGTTATTCTGTATGGAGAAAAATAACATTTTCGACTTTCGAAAAACTAAGCTGGTGAAAAGTTTTCCTACACCAAGAGCTTTAAAATGAGCCCCCACAAATGGTACATCAAAAAAGAATTGTAAACGTTTGAGACTCCGAATATCTGTCCCTGAGGACTGTTTCGCACCCATACATATAATGATTTACTGAACATGATGTAAATGGCTTCTTTCACCCTTTGGTCTTCATTTCCCTGTATAGAAGTCCACCTTAATTTGTTAAAAAATAGGCAAGACATGCATGGTAAACCATGGAGGTGAAACGGAATAAATCGATATATTCTTTTACCTCTGTTAATGTTATCTAAGCTTATGCTTTCTTTTTTGTGTGTGTTTTTGGTATTTCAAATTTACAAAACCAAAAGTAGGTACTCTGCAAGTTTAGGGAGCCGTCATTATTTATGGCCTGGGGGTCGGAGGAATCGGGGGGTCACTTAAAAAATCGAAAGCTACAAGGGGGTTTGCTCAAAAATGGAGAACAAGAAGGGGGGGCTACTCAATTTTGTTGATATGTACTGAAGCATTTAGTAAAGTTATGAATTAATACAACAATAATAGTAAAGAACAGCAATATGTATGCTTGAGATGTGTATGTTCATACCCGGTATATGTACACACACACATATACATATTATCTCTCTCTCTCTCTCTCTCTCTCTCTCTCTCTCTCTCTCTCTCTCTCTCTCTCTCTATATATATATATATATATATATATATATATACATACATACATATATATATATATATATATATATATATATATATATATATATATATATATATATATATATATATATATATATATATTATAATACAGGTGGTTTCAAGTAGAAACTAAAATCTCATTACACTATGTATTTCACGTAATTGTGATCTTCAGGCGAGAATGATCAGCTATTCGACGTGGCAAGCCTAACATGTTAGAGGCTAGTACTGAGTACATTTTTCAGTATTTCCTGATTAAAGATTGATATACTTGCCTGATCATTAATGAGAAACGTCTGCTTTCTATATTCTACATTGTATAGGTTACCGATAGGGGAAAATGTGTAAAGCAAGCTAATTCTGATTCTATAAAGTTTAAAACCAGTGGAATGCCTTGACAACAAACCCATCTTCTATTGCAGGAAAATAATAATAAATAATAAATGTGAATAAATGTATGTCTGTAGCTATTTTTTCGTTTTCAAAAAATGTAATCTTCATTGAAATCAGTGAACTGGAATATAAGTTTTGAATACTGTCTCAGATTTCTATTTGAGTTTTTATAGGAAAAAATCTGAAAAAACACTCCCCAAGTGCCACCAAATAACACCATTTTAATCTCTATTGTTCAAAAGCTCACGCGGGAGGGGGGGCCCCCTCCTAACCTTCCCCCCCCCCCCGCGACCGCTTGCGTGGTCGCTTGAGGTACTTTCGCACCATATCTTCGCCCTCTTGTAAAAAAATCCTACAGAGAACACTGCATATCATCACAGCACTGGATACAGATCTGTACATCAGCCTCTGTCACAGCAATAGAACCTTTTTCCGACACAGGACCTGTACCACAGCGTTTAATCAGGGTCTGTACAGGGCCTGTCGCAGCGGCAATCCATTTTACTGTATAGATATTTAACTTTCCCAATTTTTTTTTTTTTTTTTGGGGGGGGGGGGTCACTCAAAACTTCTGTAGCAGAGAGGGACGGGGGATACTCAAACATGTCATGGTTGGCAAAGGGGTTACTCGTAGTTTTGGAGTTTCTAAAGCATTCCTCCGCCCCCCCCCCCCGGTCGTAACTAATGACGGCTCCCTTACCTGAAGTAGAAAAAGAGCGCTACTTCACATCAATATCATCTACTTTGTCTTTTTCAAACTCTGACTCATATAAGTCTTGAAAGTATTCCACACCATCTGCTTGGTATTACTTGAAACTCCTGACATCACGATATATTCAAGTGCGCCATCTATGGTAAAAAGTGTCCATTCCAAATCATGTGCAGTGTATACATATGCTGTCAATTTTACATTTTTCTAATGTTTTTATGATAAAATTTAATATCTCATAAAAACATGGTTTCTTCGGTACTACTATTTCAGTGATGTAAATGTGAAGGTTAATGAACATTTTAAGGTTCCAGGGTCCTTCTGAACCATGAATTCTCTGCAAAACACTGAGCTCCTAACCCCAGTATAAACACAGTCTGCAAGCTCAGATATTGGCGAATGCTACGATTTGTATTCTGTAATCACTGTTTAAACAAGGATCATGTCACAATCAATTTGCGCAGCCTTTCAAAAATCGTTTCTTTTCCTACCCCTGTACAATACTGCAAAGTTTCCGCTTGTCATTTGCTTGATCAAAAGCAGTCGCGATTTTTGCTTGAGGCTCTTCTTTCCTTGCTGGAAAGTGCTCCATGGTTGGTGCTAATTCCGACCTGCAACACAGCAGTGTTTGCAGAAAAGATAAAAGCATATTTCAAGTAAACTAGCAGCCAGTACTATTTGTACATACCATTGTTAGTGAATCATAATACTGCTGATATTGAACAATTTTTCAGCCTGTATATTTGTATGTCCATTTTTATTTTGTGGGAAATGTATATGTACATAGTAATCTGCTCATTTTCATATATGTGTGTTTGCATGAAACTTTTTATCATTTGTGAACATCCTCAACTTGAAAAACACGTCTTCTTTCAATTAAGGTACCTAATTTACAACTCATTAGGGAAAGACTGCATTAACTTGCATGGTACCTGAAACCGCGTCCTTGCCTGACCAACTCGGGTGACAAACAGAAGACTTTTAATCCCCCCAAGGTGTGAACGTTCCATTGTTATGTTTATCTTATCCAGGTGGTGCCATTGTAGGAAAGGCAGGTCTGTGAAATTGATCCTCTGATAACTACGTAGGGAAGTAGGGTATTCTTAAGTTAATGGAGCTTTCCCGTAATGTTCATGACAGGGTTGGTTTTCACATTCCACCTACTAAAAATTGCTCATTTTCCCTGGAGCACTGACACATTTCTGTCACTGGGTTTGGTTACATGCACAGAGGGGGAGAAATATGAAAATATGGAAAATTTCCAAAGAGATCAGGAATATAGGTGGTGAGTGTTCATAGCAAAATATTACAATTCTCATTCCACAAACACGGTATGAAATCTGACAGAGCCAGTCTTTTCATTGGATAAATTTCTTTTTATTTAAATTCATGATTTATACAAAAAAATAACTGTGATTTAAAAATTCAGGACACATATCTTTCAGGGAAAAAGCAAAAAAAGAAAAAACATCAATGAATCTTGAGACCACACATTCAATACCTTGATAAAAGAATTTGATTTGATGCAAGGCTATGTTTCAATATTTACCTTATTCTAAAGTTATTTGATTTCATGGCATCATTACCGATGTGGTACCCACAATACACTGCAGTTAGCGCCGCCATTATGGACTACTGTGATTTGTCTATGGCAGGTATGTTGTCATCATTTGTATTGAAACCATCTCTGTATATAGTGACGCGATTTTATTTGTCTCAGGGAACAATAGCTGTATATTTTCTAACGCCGTTGTGGGTGTTTTTGTGATGCACTAAAGACCTTGCAGTTCCACATGCTACAGCAAAGTGGACTGTCAATTTCCAGTCACTGTAAGGATTTTTGAACACTGTATATTCTTGTAATGAATTGGAGTCTAAACTTGAATAAAGTCCACAACTGGTGACACAAAAGACATGACTAAGCACAGACAGCATTCTGTTGGTCAGCTGTTCATTGAGTTTACCATATTAATTCTGGGAGTATGACAAGCAACCATGGCTGATTCAAGAAATAAAACATTTTTGGAAAGTACATATCAAAAGTTACAAATGTTCTCCCTTGTTATAAAATGATATCCAGCAAATTATGGTGATTTGAAGATGATGCAGTCTGAGACATCATGAGGTCTGTTGACAAATAAAATCCATTTGTATTGCATTCACTTCAAATATCGATCTACAGTCCACATGAACATTGCTAATACCATTGTTTTTAATTGTTGTTCATAAAATTGACAATCTGCTGTTTGTCAAAAAAAATGTTCACTGCATGAGTTAAAGAATGTGTCTGTTACGGTGAAACAACATAGTTTTGCATTCGTGGGTGTAATTCGTGTTTCAGACCACCATTTTGACAAATGATACAGGTACTTGCTTTATGATTATTCGTATTCACCTTTGATGAGGAGTTAATTATGACTGGATTTGCATACTTATATGAATAGTCATAATTACACTTTGCATAAATGAATAATACACATTACTTTCCAAGCATTAGATGAACTATGATTTTAAAATTTCCACATGTGCCGAAAAGAAAGCATATCTATTGGCATTCTTCATATACTTCAAAACTCATGAACAAGGAATAAAATAAAAGCTAAACATCATCACATAAAGCACACAAAAAGTTACAGTTTATGAAAAACCGTGTCACTCTGCTAAAATCTTGACTATTAAGAATAGCTATTGTATGTGGAAATATCACATATCCTTTGCTATCAAAGTGTCTGCAAATAGGATAAAGGATTTTCTGCTAGTCAACCGTATTTTTATGTATTATATGGTATAATGGAAAACAAAGTGGCTACTTGCTGTCTTGTTGAGAATTAAAAAAGTCACACACACAGAAAATGAACTAAACAGCAAACTGTTGAACTGAATCAATCAAACAATGAAAATGATGACATTTATAAATTTTTGACATAATGAGCAACACATGGGATATACAGCATATGTGTTTGTCTTATAATGATTCTGACTATTTTATATAACTGTCTTGGAATGTTTGCACGCACAAAGTATATGCAAAATTTCATCCTGTGCAGTCTCTACTCTAGCATCTTAAAATCAAAACAATTCCCCCCCCCCCCCAGTCCAAAAGACACGGACACTGTGATACAGTTACGCTCCTGTGTTGATTACAAATACATAAACACATTCTAACAGTGCTAGTATACTACAATTCTAGGATTTCTTGTGTTTTGTTCCTTTAAAATGTTGATGTTTGGCCTGAAAGAGAAATGTGGCCACTGAGTTACAGTTATTGAGATAAAAACAAAAGACTACACCAACTTGAACAAACTGATATCTGAGGGATCAAAACAAAACCACATGAGCTTATGACTTGAGAAGCCTTGGGTCAATTTCTCTCGAAGATTACACCTATAATTTGATCTGAACACCACGGTGCTGAAGAGATTAAACGTTCATTGCTATATTTAACGATCATTTTGGAGAAGATATTGGTGATCTTGTGTATTAGTTAATAGTCAAAGTGACACAGAATGTGAGAACACTACCATCAAAGACTTGAAATTCTATGACAATTTTAGAAAAAAAGCGAAAAACAAGCAAATGTCTATAGAAAAAGCCTATTTCATTTCAGAAGTCCTCTTAATTTCAGTAGATCAAAGAAGTACGGCTTGCTTGGCTTTGCATTCTGGATGCATAAATCTCAAAATGCATGAAAATAAACCCAATCCTTTGGAGTTAAAATCACTGTAGTCTAGAGTATTTTGAAAGTAGCAGACTATATACACACACTTCACACATCTGTCATGGGCATTAAAAACAGAGACAATGGTGATTGTCAGATTATAACTATTATATTTGTAGACTGTTGAGATGCTTGTGTCATCCGCTGAGGGCGCTGTTTATACCATCCTGAATGGTCCACTTGGATATAAGCAAGCCGACAGTGAGTTATCTCTGAGGAGGATGCTTCAGTACTGTGATGTTTTCTTGGTTCTGGTGCAGCTTTTTTCTACTTCAGCAGAACTTTCAGTACAGCTGTCGATTGCTCTGTATATCTGCAGTGGGATGATTTAAGGGATTATGAATATGAAAATGATGTCATCAACCGGACGTTTGAAAGTCATGTTGTTAGAAGATGGACATCTTGAAACAGATAAATTTCTGAAATTTGACAAGTTTCACAGATAATAGTGGAGAGTCAATCAACATGCAGACCTGTATTATAGTGGGTCAACACTGATTTATTTTGAAATTCAATGTTATCCCAGGGTCGCCCATGTCTCATTTGAAAGAGGTACCATGAGACAGGCATTCTACTGGCCATATGTAAGGATATGGACCTGCATTCAGCAATTTTGCCCAGCCCAGCAATCACGTGACATGCTCACCCTCAGTGCCCAGTAAACAGGTCCACATTAACTGTTGATAAACTGTGGCTTTGGGCAAAACCACTGTGGTGAAAGGGTTAACGATAGTGATGTTCAGGGCTGTATAGTGAAATAACTGATGGATATGGCATTTCCTCCTCAAAGCTAGCTGAGGTGTACTTTCTCGAGTTAACTACAGTGATTTTCATCAACAATATTCATCATTTTTGTGACGTAAAACACATGACAGTCACTCACTGATAATCATTTCTCTTCAACCAATCAATGACGCAGGGACGGATTCTGGCCACTCCCCCGCGACTGTGAGTTCCACTCCCGGTGACGACGTTGAGGTGCGTGAAGCGTCTCCTGCTCTGTAAGTTTCGGACCTCAGCCTCTTTCTGTTTGAGTACCTTCTCCAGTGCATCCAGAGCTTCTGGCACATGCAGTCCGTGCAAGTCTAATGTGTTCTCATCCAGGGAGGCACTCCTGTAGATGTGGCGGAACATATATTTACTTCTATCAGTACATCTGACAGCCAGAATGCAGAGAACTGGACATACGCTGTGTTTTATATTCATAACTAGTGAGCTAGGGAGTTGTTATAGTTAGGGTTCGTGAACAAGTACAGGCTAGGAACCCCTTGGAAAACCGTTTCAATTGGTATCCTAAGTTTGTGTCCACCAGCTTTCACCGGTGCCCCTTCTGACAATTAAGTTTAACATACACAGAGTCAGGGTAGGCAAACACCCCTTCAAAGAAAAGAATTTTGGTTCAATCCTGCTTTCTTCTTGTGCAAGCTGGATCACCAAAGTGGAAAATGGGTTGAGAGGGTACGAAGACAGTGCTTGAATAATGCTTTCTATAAAATTTGTAATTTTTATAGGTGCGTATATCAACAGATCGTATGAAAAAGAAGCATGATAGATAGACTGTTATACAGCAGCACACAGCATATCTATGTATTGGCATAACGTATTGCGAAATGGTACAGAACCTCTGACAATGCAATGATACAAATCACTCCCTACTTCATATGATGTACAACACCAGTTTTGAACAGTTAAAGTGACATCACACCTCAAGAACCCTGCACTACATCTGTAATATAGCAGAGTAACTCACCTTCGCTGGAGTATTTTTTCAGATGCTCTTTTGTTTGCATCCCTCAGCTTGGTAGTGTGCATATGGCCCTGTAGAAGTAAGAAGGGCATTAGCTTTTGCATTGTTACAACAAATTCTATCATCAAAATTATTTTGTCATCCATGGATTTACCTGATAACTGAAGCTGAAATGCGGTGATGATGTTTTGGTTTACAAACGTACTAACTTTCTGATGGCAAATCTGTGATGACATTAGTAGAGTACGGACTGACACGTCAGATCTAGCTAATACTGGTCTAGAATGTAATGTTCTGACCACATTTAGAGCATTGGTATATTCAAACATGCACATAAACATCCTTCATTGATGAGGACTTGTGTCCCTAGTTGTCCCTTTGAACTTGATGCATCCTCTTGGGTAAACATACAATGTTATAAAGCACAGATATGAGTGCACATGATACCAGTTGTGGTGCAGTTTGTTCACCACAGTTGTTCATATCCGCGTATATGGAAATTTTGGTCTGAGTAAATAAATAGGGTTTAACTGCTAGAATCTTGCCCAATCTGTGAGATGTTCCTATGAGGCACAGCAACCGGCTCACCCCTAGCAATGGCTTTGGGCCAAACCATGGCGGTGAATGGGGACATGCTTTACACAATCTGTGAGATGTTCCTATGAGGCACAGCAACCTGTTCACCCCTAAACTACAGCTTTGGGCCAAACCATGGCAGTGACACTGGAAAGGGGTCACGCCTTACACTACTGTACCTGTTGAGAATAGACAAGAGCAAGTTGTCTCTGTCCCCTCTTGTAGGCCTCGGCTGCTTTCTGGAAACACTCATGTCTCAGTTTGTAGTGCGTGTCTGCCTCAGCTCGGAAATCTCTGTAGTCTGGATCACTCATGGTCTGGTAAGCCTCCTCATCTTCCTCCCAGTCCTGTGAACACACATACAAAAACATTACACCAAAACATACACACTGTATAATATTGTTGTTTTAAGGAACGCAGTCATCCATATTGAAATATGGCAAATTCCATACCAACTGATGATTATAAAATTGTTAATTCAAGATCGAAATCTTCCTACAGTATTAGAAGAAAGTAATTATAAATTTCATATTATACACACCCAGGATGACACTTACGAGTAATGCTCATACTTTACTCTACAAAATATTACACTATCTTCTTTCATATACAGGAATTGAAATTACCGGTAGCTATCGAATATTACACTATATTCTTTCATATACACAGGAATTGAAATCAGCTATCATTAAGCAATTTTCAAATTAAAAGAGAGAGAGCAGTACTTTACCAAAATTTACCTATCTGGAATATTTGAATTTGAAATGGCCACCTTAAATTTTCATGAAGTTATACCAGTGGCAGCTTAATTTTCTTTGACCAGCTTAAAAAGGAGAAGACACAAGCTCTGTACTAGAATACAACTGAAGGAATTTGATTTTGAAAAGATCATTTTCTTGGGTACATCCTGCTGAAATGATTATTTTGGCAGCTTTTCCATCAGAATTGCCTAAGGAAATACCTCATCCAGTGCAGACCCTTCCCCGGCACCCAACAGTAACTGCCTGGCTTCTGGAGGTATTGGAACAGACGTCTTGCCCTTAGCAGTTGCAGCAGTGCTGCTGCTGGTGCTGGCGGTGGTGTTCGCATTGGAGGTGATGGACGTGTCTGGTCCAAATAGCAATCCAAGCGATGCCCTTATCAGCTGCACGGTTGGCTCCAACTTGTAGCTGTGACAATGACAGGAAAAAAAATGTTTGAGTTCAGACTGGTGTGATTTTTCACTTAGAAGAATCAGTGCACCTACATCTACCTGTGTCCTAAAACTATGTTGGAATACCATCTTGTATGGTGATAATATTTGCGCTTGCTGCAAACCAGAGTGAAATGTTCCCATTTCAAAGAAAAATCAGTCCCTGAACATATCCTTCAACTTGACATACAAACATACTTTTTTCAGAGGGGACAATGTTTTGAGTGTGTCATTCTGCTTTATGATTGCTTCCCTCATAAGACACAACTGGTGATACAGAAATATTTGGGACATGGAAAAAATATAAGAAGTCATCACTTTGGCCAGATATAATCAAGTACAAGCCTTGAGCCTTACACTGAACAGCAGTGCTCCTCTAATCTCTGCATTGTATCTGTATCAAATAACGACATGGAAATCTCAACAAACAATAAAATTCTGTGGACACCAACACACACGGTATGTTCAACCTTTCTGTCACCAAACTATGGTTCACTTTTGTCATTTTTGATGGTACAGTCGAACTTAAACACAATGACATTGTTAGACCAATTTCATGTACTGACTTGTTCGCTTCAAATATTTCATCCAGAGCTTCCGGGTCCAACTTGGGAAACATGGACTTGAGTTTTTCTCTCTTCAGTTTCCCGGACAAGTTTGCCGGTCCCCTTGCTTCTGCTCTGGCAGCAGTCTGGCAAAAAAGAAACACAGCAAGTATTGTAATCTACAGATCTGTTGTCATGATTCTGACACAGGAATTCACCGTGTGATTGTAAGTGAAGGATTTGACAACTGTCACAGAAACATTGATGGCCTGACTGTAATAGTTCCATCAACATTCCTCCGTCAATGTGACTAAGCTACAGAAATTCTTATAGTGAGAGTTCAATTTTTTGGAACAACATTACATCCAATAAATAAATTTGGTGGCATTTCAAATTTCACATTTTGTGAGAAAAAGGGTAATTTGGCCACCACATTTCTTCATTCAAGATCAAAAATACACTTTCTATGTATCTTCATGACCAACAGACTCTAATTTAAGTTTCAAACCTAAATTCTACAAGTTGCACACTGAAGCACAGATAGAGTTGATGTAATGTGTAATCATTATTCATACAATGAATCATGAATTGTTCATCACTGTAACATTTGTGAAGACCTCTGACTTGACGTTGTTTTGTCTGCAACTTTTCACACCATGGATGCACTTTAGTTCGCACTTCGCTACATTAACCCTTTTCCTGCCAAGTCCATATTTCACCATCAGGTCAAGATGGTTAAAATTAATTAAACACAACATATTCCATATGGTGTATTTTTACATAATACTGAACATTTGAAGGCTGTTGAAAACATAAATACTGTAAACTTGATTTTTTTGGACTAAAGATGCTATAACATACCAAGCCAAGCGGGTGAAAATACGTCATGTTTTGGCTCAAGACCACTTTTTACTGACTTGGCTTATGGGGAAATAATAGTCTTAATACTGTCTGGCAGGAAAAGGGTTAAGAAGGGTAAATGATACATTGAGAAAATCTGAAAATGTCAACGTAGAGTTTTCAAGCTGATTAAAAAAATATCCTCTTTGAGTCTGTGTCAAAGCTTAGAAATAATCCCTGATCTACATGGTTCATCTTTTTTCCATCACTTATTTGTGCGATTTAAATGGTTCATGTTGTTTCAACACAGTATATGCAGCGTAGATATTTTTTTCCCCTTTAGGTAGCGACCCCTGCCCCTTCAAAAGGCAACCAAACAATTCCTAAGGCTACTGCACCGGCACAAATCTTACCCGATCGTTCTCGCTAATCTGTAACGCCATCTGTTCATCCATAATCTCCTTCAAGGACTCGGCACCCTGAGGTGGATAGTATGGTTTTGGTGGACTCTGATCCACCGCTGTGTTCGTCTGAAGTGGGGTGTATCGTTTTCCCCTTGGAGACGATGACCTGCTTGACGACTGACTGCTAGAAGTGCTGTTGTCGCGTTTCCCAGACTTGCGTGACTTCTTTCCCTTCATCTTCTCTTCCTCCTCTTTCTGGAGTTCTCTGGCCAGCGCCTCATCTGTTGGAGAACAGAAGCAATTGGCGGTCATCATGTTAACATAGAATGTGCCTCATGGACAGATATTCAGACTCACAAATTTTTACGATACTTTTCTAATCTACAACTTACGTGGGGGCAAGTGTTAACGCAGGGATGGTAACCATTTAGAATTTCAAATATCAGTAAACTTAAGGTGTTTGTTCCCATAATACCAAATTTGTTTGAATAGTGAAAGTGGGTGTGTCTTGGCAGGAGATCACTTCTAACACTTTCAGTCTTTGCACTTTTGCAAGCTGTCAACCCCCAAAAAAGTCAGGAATATGAGGTCAAAACAGAAATGAACATGAGAGGGGGCTGGCTTGGCCGCTTGGAGTTTGGAAAGTGAACCGAACACATTCCAGAGGACTGCAATTATGAATGTTTTTGCACACACTGGTGAAAACAAATCAAATTAAGCCACAATCACAGGAAACTGAAAAGGGTTAGCTAAAAACAAAGAACAAAGTGGTGTTTGCCACCTGTACACCTCTTTTGTGTACATCAATTCAACCAAACACTGACCTGCTTTCAGAATCTCTTCCATTTCCTTCTGGTAACTGTCGGCCTTCTTCTTCAGTGTCTGTACCCAACACTGGTAGATCTGTTTGGCCAGGTCATAGTTGATGTTCACGATGTAATCTTCATGTGGAAAGAGACCAGCTGACAAGGCTGAATAATAATAATTGTAATGTTATTTAAGTTAATCAGGTACCGTTACACACTTGAAATGAAAAAAAAATCAAATATGATTTCAAAATTTTTCATCAATTTGATACAATGATGGATGCCAGAATCATTGAAGGATCAAGTGCAGGTTAATGGCTATGTAAAGTAAAAAGCTGACCATAGTCAACAGAACATTATTGGATCTTAAGCTTGATAAAATTCCATGGTAACGCTGAAGTGTTGTGACCTACTTGATTCTTTATTGTATTTGGTATAGCAGCAGTGATCAATTCATTAGTGTGCTTCTCGCTTTAATACTATCATGAAAAAAGTCAAAATATTAATCTCACTACTGTATTATTATGAGCAGTAACATTTCCCTTGCATGACTGTCTTGTACACTACACTGCAAAAATCCACAAATGCAAACTATCCTATGAGATTTAACCTGTTCACCCCAGTGCCATGTAAACGGGTCAAAAATCATCATTGGTAACAATATGTCTGGGTCAAACCATTGAGGTAAATGGGTTAAGGGTTTGCAGCATTAAAGGGAAAGAGAGTTCAAAAGTTGAATGACACTGTGTCATTACCTGATGGGTGCATCCTGACAGGTCCGAACATTTCTTCCAGCTGCAGTGCCAGTATGGGATCCATGGGCATCTGGAGATACTGATCAGACATTATAGACGAAGGTGAATCGGAGAGATCTCTGGATTTCTTCTCTTTGATACCTTGGCTCTTTTTCTTCTCATTGCTACCTGCACCTTGAATGCCTGAGTCTTTCGCTGGGAGATCTTTGGTTTTGGAATCACTGGCACCTGGTTTCTCAGTAGCTACTTGTGCAGAATCTCTCTTCTGATGATCAGGGGCATCGAGACCTGGCACACTTTTTCTCAAGTCTTCACGGGCATGTCCCTCCTCTGGGAAAAGGTCGCTTTCCTCAGTGGCCGTGTCAGTTTCCGGGGGCCGAAACCAGTTCAGTTCCTTAAAGGAGAGTTGGTAATCTCTAGCAGCAGGTATCTCATCATTTTGATCTTCACTGTCATCTGTCACGATGTCTTCCTGCTCTTCGTCTGCCGAACTGTGAGGAATGTCTGCATGAAAGTCGTTAAGTTCATCTAAGGAGGTACCATCGACTGAAGTTACCATCTTGCGTTCTGTACTTTCAATGTCTTGGTCCTCTTTTGTAAGGTCACCAGTCAAAACATTGGTCTGGGCTTCAGCTGGGACTGTTCCGCCACTGTCCAAAGCTGGTGACAATTCTGAATCAGGGTCATTGCTGTTTCCTGTACAGTCAACAGAGACCTCTGATTTGATATCTTCAACAATACATTCTTCTATGTTGGGCTCCTCTCCTGTCTCAGATCCTTGCGGTATTGATATGTCTTTCTCCTGTGTAGTGACTTCAAGTTCTTGCTTGCCACCTTGGTCATCAGGATCATCTGTAACACCTTCCTCTGCTGTAACTTCATCAGAGGCCTTCTGTTGAGTCACGCACTCTCCCTCAGCTGGTTTCTGATCATCCTGATCGACAGTGATTGGCTTGTTGGTCAAGGCAAGTTCCCCTTGCTGTTCTGAAAGATCACTTTTCACTGCGACATCAACAGATTGCTCACTACTTGCATCTATAGGAATGTCGTCCTTTGGTGCTTTGTCTCTAGCACCTTTTTCACATTCATGAGATTTTTCAACTTCCTCTTCGGATTTATTTCTTGCGTCTTTGTCTTCACATTCGACGTCTGTCTGCTTGCTATCACCACACTCGAGTACCTCAAGTGCAACATCACACTCAGAGACTTCATCGGCAACACTGAGACCTTTCTGCTTGTCAATGTCTTCATCCTTGTCGATGATACCTACAGCAGCAGTCTTCACCTCTGGGTCAGAGGTGCTATCTGAGGTCGATTTATTTTCTGTACAGTCTCCTGCAACAGGTTTTGAGGAAACCAGATCTATTTTGTTCTCGGTTTCATCAAGATCCTCGAGTTCTTGATCAGGAGTGAGATACCGTTCACTGACAGGATGTTCAGCGACGGCATCACCAGAAGACATCTCGTCAGTGATGTCTTCTTCAGTGCTGAAGTATATTTCATCCCCGTCGTCAGCTGATTGGTTGAGGCGTTTAGCTTCCTCCTGGGATTCATGCCACATCTGCTCCTTGATAATTTCCTCTACAAAGTACTTCATGTCTCGCTCAAATTCCAAGTTTCGTCTGTCTTCCAAACTCTGCCGCCATGCCCTTCTCCGTTCAGCAAACAGGGGCGGCATGTCTCTGACAGAGTCTGCGTTGATGCAATCTTCCACATTTTCTCCTGGTGAAGCTGCCTCTTCGGCCAACAGGGACTTCATTTTTCTGACCACGTCTTCACTGGGCAGGTCAAACCTGATCTCGTCCTCTGGAGAGAACTCAAATTTGCAATCCTGATCATCCAACACTCTTTCAGTCTGTGCACTGGTTGCTTGCATATCTTCTTCCGGACTACCATTTTCTTCATTTTGGCAGGCAACCACCTCTCTTTCCTCCTTCTCCACCCTAACCATAGGTTCATGAGTCTCGTTTCCCTCTGCAGTGACTTGACTCTCCCCTTGTTGATAAGTATTTGCTGATTTTCCCTTAGCTGAGTTTTCATCCTCTTCCTTCTTCCTTGCATCATCAACTTTAGAATCCAAAGAATCATCTTCGGCATTCCCTTGAACTTTGTCCTTCTTGGGATCTTCGGTTTTCAGCTGATCTGCAACTGTCCCATCACTCTGTTTGATTTTTTGTGACCCTTCCTTGTCTTTGGACTTCTCTCTTTCGAAACTGTCTTTCTGAGTTGTATCAAAGTCCAACGGAGTCTTGCCTTTGTACTTTATCCTGTTTATGCCGCTGCTACTAGCCACCTCGATAGTGCGCTCCATCTTCATGTACTTTCTCATCAGTCTTAACTTCTCCCGTAGTAGGAAGTCTTTCAAGTCCATCTTGTCTCGAAACATGCAGTGCTCGATTTCGAGCATGATGTCCACAGCCCAGTCCACATCCCCGTCGCACTGGGTAAGCACCTCCTTCACACCTTCAAAGGTGACCTTTGAGAAGTTGCGATACAGGAACTTGATGTTGTCTTCACGGTTCACTCCGTACGGAAAGTCCTCGGTGGTGGTGCTCTTGTGCAGCCTCAGCGATGCCATGGACTCTCCAGTCGCCCGGAAGAGCTCAGTTGGATTGTAAGTGAATCTGTCTCCCTGTGCATCCACAACTTTGAGGTCTGGGTACTTCGTTTCATCCACTGAATCTGCTTTCAGAGATTGCACAAACTCAAACTCCTCATCGTAAGTGTTTGTCGAAGCATCGTGAGCTTTCTTCTTGCTGTCGTCAAATATACTCAGCAACTCTGCATCAGAGATACCAAGATTGGCGTCATCTTCATCCTGATTATTTGCCGATGAAGAGTCGCCAAATGTCGGGGCAAGTTTCACCTTGCTTGCTTTCCCGGCCTTTGATTTCACATCCGCTGAGTTCTTTTTGTCCTTCTCCTCTGGGATCTTTGAAACAAGTTCCATCTCTCTGAGTCTGCGTTTGGACTCGTCCAACCTTTGTTTCCGCTGCTCGTCGTCTTTCTCATATGACAGGAAGGTGTTAATGATGTTATCACTTCCGAACACAGGCATGAATCGCCCTCCTTCCTCACACAGGATGAAGGATATCGGTCTTCTGTGTGTCCTCGGTTGGTTGAAAGTGTACTTAGAAATGTTGGCGCTCTGCTTCATCCTCTCCCTTTCCAGCAAGGCCGCTGGCTTCTCAGGCCCGAAGAATGGCTTTTGTGTTTTAGTGCAAACACTGCTCGGTTTAGCTACTGTTGTCATTCCATTGCCAACAGATGGACCGTCTTGACTCTGCCTGGGATTAAGCAGCTGATTGGTTGAATTGTCTTCTTGCCTAGGAGTTACACTGGTAGACTTAAAGGGGTCTGGACTATGGCTTATTTGGTGTCTTATATCTTTTGGCTCTATATTACCGGGACTTTTACTTGGAACATAAGCAATTTCCTTCAAAACTGATTTGTTTTGTGTTTTTTCCACAGCTGAGTCTGTTGTCACACTCTCTTTCTTCACAGCGTCAGCTGTGATTTGTGTTTGGTCACTTGCCTTTGGAATGGAGTTGTCTTTTGGTTTTACCGAATTCACATCTGTTTTGGAATCAGCTTCCTTCTCCGCTGAGATGTCCTGTGTCTTTACAGTGCTCATGACCGTCTTCTGTTCTGTCTCCTTGTCAATGGACTTGTCTTGTGGCTTTTCAGACAGATTGCTTTCGGACTTCTCAGCACCAACATCGGCAGCTTTTTTCGCAGCTGAGATATCCTCAGGCTTCATCAAAATCTGCTCTGCAATTCGTTTCATATCTATCAGGTCCTCCTCTTCCTTGTGGGGTTCTTCAACTTTGCCTTCTGCGATTTGTTTGTACAAAAGATCGCTCGTTCTAATGACCACTGGTCTGATGTTCAGTGTGAAGGGAAACATATCATCTTCATCTTGCATGGCTGCCAGTTTTCTGATCGCAAGAGATCTATCATTTACGCTCGCTTGTTCGGTTGACTTTTTCTTCTTGCGTCCCTTCTTTTTACTCTTTTTGGGGAAATCATTCGCACTCTCCTCATCATCTGACTCTGCCCCTGAATTTCTTGCTTTATTTCTGCCACTTGAACTGATTTCTTTTCCAGATTCAACATCAGCACTATCAATTTCAACAATTTCTACCGACGACTTCTTGCCCCAGGTGTCTATCTGGTCTCCGTATTCCCTATCCATGATTGCCTTCTGTGCCTGCGGCCTGCTACGTCCATCCTTTTCTCTGGCTTGCTTACTTTCTGTCCACTCAGAGGGCTCGCTTTCCCAACTTTCCACGGCAGTTGATTTATTCTCCTCGTCTTTCCACACATCTGGTTTAAATTCCCAATTGACTTTGTTGTAGTAGACACCTCCGAAATTTGTTGCCGAGTTGATGTTGAAGTCTTCAGTCTGTAAGTGGAGGTTCTGGTCCTTTCGAGAGTGTGAACAAGTGCCATAGATTCCCCCATTGAAGGGCATGAGAGCACCATCATTATCTTCCGTGCCCTCCACAGGGGCATCTTTCTGTGCTTTCTTTTTCTTCTTCTTCTTCTTTTTCTTCTTAGTTCCTTCCGCTGCCTCCTGCTTTGTTTCGGTTTCTACCTCGTCCTGCTTCTCCTCAGCTGGGGCGTCCTCTGGTTTTTTCGCCTCATCTTTCGCTTCAGATGCATCTTCTGGCTCCGCGACAACAGCCACATCTTGTCTCTTCTCCTCAGCCAGGGCATCTTCTGGTTTTTTCTCCTCATCTTTCGCTTCAGATGCATCTTCTGGCTCCGCGACAACAGCCACATCTTGTTTCTGTTGCTTCTTCTTCTTCTTCTTTTTCTTTTTCTTGGCTGACGTTTTGCGCTCAGCATCATTTGCGGCAGATGCAGCAGACTGTTGATTGCTCTCGTTGGAAGCATCACTTTCCTCTTTTAAAAGGCCCTCATCTTTCTTATTGTCCGGACTATCATCTCTCTCACTGATGGAACTGCCATCTTTCTTCTCTGTAATGTCCTCTTTCTCATTGCTTAGACTGTCATTATTCTCATTCACGGAGCTTCCGTCCTGTTCATCTGCAGCTTTTGAAGTCTTCATCTCCCCCTCCTTGTCTCCAGCATTTTTGTCAAGCTGCTTGGCAGATGCACCCACTTCATGCTCTATAGCTGCATCATCTTCTTTATTCTTGCGCTTTGTTCCATTCGTGTCACTGAGAGATGTCAAGAAGACATGATGGTTACAAACTTAAATCCACAGCTGGCAGCGAATAAAGATAAATTAATGTGTACCTTTATCTTGATGTGAAATCACACACAAACAAGTCATACACTCTCACCTTTTTCATCAATCTCACTGAATTTTATCACTAAAAGTGCATCAAGCTTATCTACACTTTTGAACATCTGGGAAATACTGTTATGGATTTTGAGCTAGGCAGCCACAAATTGGCATTTGTATGGTAAAGATTTACACGATAACAAAATGCCTAACAGCTCAACAGTAATACTCGTATCATCACTATTGAAACGTTCACAATAGACCGGTGAGTATAAAGTATACATGTACTTACCTATTGCTACTAATTGACTTTGCACTTTTTTCTTGCTTTTTTGTTTCAACAGAAGAATGCTTAGCTTTGACTACATCTACAGCGGCTAAAAGATACTCAGCAGTAACATTATTATCATAGCGTTCTAACATCTGTTTAATTTTTCCTGCTGTGACACCATGAGAGTTGCGTCTGCGAAAAAAAAAAGAAAGATGTGATACTTATTTCCTTCCTATTTGGTTTGGCTGTCACTATTAGATAAAGTTGGTTGAAATCACTAACAGGCAATGTGTCTATACTGGCACACATGGTGGAATACCCCTATAACTTTAAGATTTTAAACTTTTGTCCATACTTTTCTGAAGAAAACTGTAAAAGATTCTCTTTGATATAGTTGACGATAAAGTCAGGGGATCATCCAGCAAATTTCGGAATTAGAGAAGCAAATTACTTCAAACTTCCCGATATTTGAAAGGAAAAATGACAGCGGTGCAACATAAATATGACATAAATAGGACACAATTTTCAACTAACAAAAAACAAAAGCGCAGAATTTCATTCAAAAGCAGCACACCAGCAAAATATTGTGAAATATCAAAGTGATGCACACAGTACTTCTTGAGTTTTTAAAGTGGAAAGACATATATATTTGACATATGGGAGCTAAAAAAATTGAGATTCCAAAAGACTGTAACCGCGGTGCACTCTACCATTTGAATGCCAATAAAACAACAATAGGGGAACATGATTAATTTGTCTTGCTATGGGGCAAAACATATGTAAACATGAGTTGACATCACAGCAATGGGACATGAATATCATGGTGTTGTTTGGCATGTTGATATTTAGAGAATTTTCTACCGACTTTGAATGGCTTTCCTTGAAAACATATACTACATATACTTTTAACCAGTTTGAAGTCAGAAGTAAATTCAACCATACAAGAGGAAATGTACATGTACTTCAAATACTTACTGCGCTAATTCTTTAACTTTATATTTCCAGGGTGTTTTCGGTTCACGTATTATGACAGTATAATCATAGTTTATAGCCTGCAAGGGAATTGACAAGGACAATAATGAACAGAAAATAACGATGTTTACCATGATTCAATTAACAAAGAGTTGTGTTGGACCTGTGAAAGTCTTGGCTAATTTGTATACTTCTTTCTGTTCACAGTAATTCACTTTACTGCAGGTGAATGATTACACAATGACTACACAATATCTAGAATATTCTCATTTTCTTTAACATCAAAGAAGAATGCACTTCAGGAACAGATATTTGGATGATAAAATATTTCACAGCTTTTCTTCTGGTCTACGGCTTATGGAGACTCATTTTAAAGCTATTGGTGTAAGAAAAGTGTTCACTGTTTTATTTGTTTGGAAATTGTCAATTTTATTTTTCTGTATAGAGTTAATACAGGGATGACAGCCATTTTGAATTTCAAATATCCATGTTGGTTGATTTGTTTCTCTTGTATCAAAATTTGCACAGATACCCTGATTTTTATTTTTGATTTGGAATGAGGCTATGAGGCAAATTTGAGTGAAAAAGTCTTTCAGTTTTGAGGCACACACTATTTTCAATATGTTGTACTGTAGGTAGCATAGTGACATACGGAGAAACAAACTGCCAAGATAATGTTTGCTCTTCCCTCCTTGCATTTTTTGACATATCACATCATACCATAAGATCTGATACAATTGATATTTCTCTATGACAAATTTCAGCCTTCAAAGAAGCAGGTGGCTGATGAAAACAAACGCACTGCCTTTCCTTTTGCTGTGGGTTTCTGAAATGATACTCTACAAATGACTCTCAAACGTGTGAAGAAAAAATTGGGTTGTTGACAAGTAATGAAACTGCAAAATGCGTTAAGATAAACTGCACAGTCCACATTTTGCAAATTAGCTGACCCAGCTTGGCTCGTTGGTCAAAAAACAGGTACATGTATGACAATTACATATATATGTGGTACTTATTATGAAATGTACTTAGTTTTACTGGTAGAAAGAATCCAAGAAACACTGAAACAATTTACTTAAATCACAGACAATGACATTGATTTTTTTGTAGCTAAAGTTACACAGGGAGCAATTTGACTCACCAGGGCAACATAAGGTTTCATTTCCCAAAATTGACAATTAGTGTTATCAATTATAATTGGCGTCTTCCATTCCTCCATGGCCTGTTTAGCTGCGGACAAAAAGTACACAAAACTATTCATTCATTCATTCATTCATTCATTCATAACAGAAAAACCTTGGCACCCTTTATAGGCACAATGTAAAACTTTAAAATGTTAATAAAATTGCTAAAAATATAGGACTTCAAAAATTTCTAGCTACAGGATTATTGCATTCTGTTGTTGTGATGCAATGGCGGTTGTGTCAAAGTGGAGAGCTCAGTGACATTTTAACCTTTTCACCTTTCCAGTACATGTGTCAAACCTAGCCATTGACAAAACAAGTCAGTTGCAACAAAAACTTTGTTGTTCATGGCGAGAACTGAATTTACAATTTACTACTACAGTAACTTAAACATCTAAATACAATCTTGTTCCTGAATTTTCAATACGACTGTATGAAAATGCCATGACAGAAGATGGATAGATTGTGTCTGGGGAAATAAAAAACACATGTATAGAGAAGACTGGAGCATCTGACAGCATACAGGACTATTGACTGTCCCTGTATAACATCATAGGAACCTTCATGTATACATTTGAAAATTACTGAAAAATAATACTATTGGTGCCATACCTCTAATTTTATTCCACTCATGAGCTTCACCTAACTTGTCAAATTCATATTCATATTTCCCATCTGTGATGAAGAATTCGTCGGTGCTTAGAATTATACCGTTTCCGACTAAATGTCTGCAAGAAAAAACATGAGCTCATGTATTTTCATGTTGCTGTCACTTGAAAGGCAGTTGGCTTTGCTTACAATTGTTACAGACTTTCTACATGTATCTCTGATCTTATATCTTTTGTGTCGTTCACAACATCTGTCTGTGGGTCTGTTTACATGTACATGTACACTGTTTACCCAGAGCATGAATAAGCCCCTTTCATGTGATTTATTACGCTTATCTTTTGTTTACTTGAGTGAAACTTTTAAGCTCATCTTTCAATTCCGGTGGATGGTCTGTGGTTCTTTAAACGGCAAATTTCCAGAGGTTTTTCTACTCATTAATGAATGGTACATGAACATGTAAATATTTTGTCCTGGCCTAGAATCGTTATAAATATATATGACTGTGACTCATTTCAACAGTTGTGAAATGGAAAATACTGCTTTTTATATCAGGAAAGGATTTGTATGCTGCTCATTGCAAGTAACCATTTACATTCAGCATTATAGTGTACTTTCAACACTTCTACAAATAAAATTCTACGATGAGGAATGGATCATCACTAACATCCTTGATTTCACGTTATTTTGGAAAATAAAAATTTGTTTTCCGACATACACGTAGTTGCTACGAAGGGCAAAACTCTATGAACAAGTTACGCACAGCACACCATTTTATGTTGTTTAACCTGAAGCAATGGTACCGGGTACAAGGCAGATTTCTTTCAATTTTGGTCTCATCATATCATTACATGTATGTACACAGCAAAGGATATGCAATTTGTAAGTCACGTGGCACTGCATACATGGTAGAATATATGCCTGGGATAAACATGTGGATTATAAATATGTGTAATATATGTAAATTGCAAGTCACATGGCATCGCATACATGCTAGCATACATACCAGGTATAATTACTGCTGGGCAAATCATACAAATTGTTAATGTACATGTACAGTGCAGGGCAAAGTACATCATGTACAATACACGTCATGAATTGATGCCCTAAACAATATTTCGTTGCTTTTAAACACAATTGATGGTCCACCAAAGTTCAGGTATATTGTAAGGCTACTACAAAACACAATTGATTACAAATTTTGGATGGTCCTTGTACGTTGTTATGAACACCCAATGTTCCCTGCAACACATACAAGATGCAGGACAGCTTTTAATAAGATAACTGCTACTACTCTAAATGATGTGTTCAGAGAAAATCGCACATCTTACTTGTAATTGGTGTAGAGCACACTCAAGGAAGTTTCAGTAAATTTTTAAGTGTTACAAAATCTTAGAAGGAAGAGGGAACACTGACAAGTGTGTCGGAAGATTGTCTTTGTGAAATGTTGTCACAGAAACTTACCTTGCTAGCGTTGATTTCCCACTGCCTGGCAACCCCCTCAGTAAACACAAAACGTTCCCACTGGGTAAACGTTCCACTTCTAAAGTCACAGTTTGGCCATATCTAGATTTGTTTGTCTCTGTTGAGGGTCTAGAAGATGGTTTTTGAGTCTTTCCTTTTTGTGCAAAATATGCATAACTACGGTGATCGTCTGCTGGGGGTTTCTTTTCAGGGTTAGTCTTTGTTTGGGAGTGACTTTTTCCCGGGTTATGCGATGATTTGGATGTAGAATATTGATCAAGAGTTTCCTCTCTCTCACTTGATTGGTATTGTTTCTGAGTTGTGTACCTATTTGGTTTGGAGTATGCCTGCTTACTGCTAGTTTCTAATCCAGGCCAATGTTCTTTGCCCCGGCTTTGTTCATGGTCCTGGGCTGGAGTTTTCCTCTGCGAGTAAGAATTGTGAGTTTGTGATTGGCTGCCATGCTGCTGGGATGGCTGGTTACCCTGGTAACCAGCCTGCTTGGCATTTGGCTTTCCCTTGCTGCTGTAATTACTTTGCTGTCTGTAATCTCTCTGGCCTCTATTTGAGCCACCATCATAGTTTTTTTGAAAAGGAACATAAGCCGGGCGGTGAGTTTGACCCGTCAGTCGCTGAAATCGTGGCGGCAGCTCGTAGCCCTGGCCATGGTTATTAAACTCCCGTGCTCTCGGTTCATAACTGTCAAAATTATGTTCTCTCCTTTCATAGCCTCCCCTCTGTGGCGACGCCTCGCTCTGCCCATGTGATTCCCCAGAAGTTCTGCTCGAGCCACGGCCGCTCTCGCCAGCCATTTGGGCGCTGCGAGCTGCCATGAATCTCTCCCTCTGCTGTCTCTCAATGTTTTGTATTTCTTCCATGATTTCGTTGTCCAAATCTAGAAATTCTGCTTCACCTCTGGTCAAGGAATCGTCGTCTACAAACTGAGCATTTCCCACAGAAGTGTCCACAGAATCAAAGACAGTTTTTCCTTTTTCCTGCTCTAGCTGGAAATACTGATGATGTGGAGGGCTAAAAGTATCCAAGCCACCGTAGTTCAAGGATGTCCCGTCAACAGTTGGTGGGTCTGCTACTTCGGTAACTCCTCCAGATAAAGGTGGCACAAAGTCTTCTGCAATAACATTGGCAGACGACTTCTCGCTATTTGTCCACTTTTTATCGCTCTGCTCCGCAAATTCCAAGATGTTGTCAAAACTCAGTTTGGGCTCTTCAGCTTTGTCCTTTGGACTTACTGATGAGTCTCCGAGTTTTAAAAGTGCTTCTATAGATGTTTCCACTGAAAAACCAATAAACAGAGTCCACATTTTATGGATTGAAAGTGCAAATGAAAATTGTTTCAGTTTTTACACACAGACAAGATCACACTTCCGGGTCAGACTTATTGGCCAGCCGCCACTCACAAAAACTTCACACTACACCTTTCATTTTACAGCCATTTGCTGCCATGATGTAAAAAATACTGAGCCTTACACTGAATTCAAGTGTGGAATTTTGCCAAATGCTTAACTTGACACATGTGAGAATGTTCTACGTGTTGAAGCAATTAGGGTCAACCCACACAATATGGCAGCCGCTACGTTCTGAAGGTATCACAGCTGTACAGCCCCACAGTAGAGTGAGCAACTATTCAAGCAAGGCATGCAAAATAACCCCCGTCACTTCTTGTATTACTCATGACAATACAGGATTATACACGACATAAACTGCAGCATAACTCACATACATGTATATAATGGTGTGTTACCATCAGAGATTTATACTGGGAAGTACTCTTTGGCTTCTGGCAACAGCTACGAAACTACAATTACACACTGGCACTTATATTGGGGTCATGGCTGGCAGTTCGAAGGTCAAACTGGGAAGTAGTCTTGGCTTCTAGCATGGACAGCCCCCTCTACTGCCTATGCTTCTAGCAACAGCTACCAAACAACATGTACACACTGGCACTCATATTGGGGTCAAGGCCGACTGGTCAAAGGTCATGAAAAAATGACTCTGCAAAGTGTGAGAAAATCAAAGCTGATACAATGATAGAATTTCCATTCTAAGTACAAGCATAGATCGGAAACTTTTGACAAGTATATGCAACCTACAGATTAAAGCTTCAAATTTTCCTTCAAAAGCAGTCAATTTCAAAGGAAGAATTTTTTAAAGACAGAATTCACCTCACAGTTGATATTTAGACTCTCAAATATTACAATTCTGTTCAGGTATACAGCTTGTATGGACTTATGGACTAATTTCAAATATTGTAGAGGCCATTCCACTCTTCACTATCTGCACTTTATGACGGCCAAAAAGACTTAGAAGTTTCCTATTGAGATTGGCAGCCATTTTGAATTTGAATAACTGGTAAAATTGTGGTAATTTTCTTCTCCAATTCAAAATTTGTGTTTGACCCAGATCTCTCTTCCTGATTGTGAAAAGTAAACGGCGTAAAATTTCAGCAAGCAAACTATGAGCTTATAATGTTTAAAACTGTCATTTTTCAGGTTGTATTATCACAAATGTTACCCACAATCTCAATTAATCTACACCTAACAGGTTTTATTACTGACATTTTGTCAAGTATTGCTAACAGGTATCTACATGTATCCCCTAAACAACAACATCAACAATAACAACAACAACAACCTATCTACTTGGCAGGATCAACCCTTTTGACCTTTTCAATTTATTGAACGGTATGTTTATCACTATCAAAAGCTACAATAGATCACTATGGTATGTAGCAGTACCACACACCCACGCATGTTGACATTTCATGACCTTTCACTGCTCCAATGTCTTATCAGTGAAATTCTGCTTCTTTGATATGCATAGTGGTTCGCGGATAGCAAAGTATTGCAACACATTGGAATTTCACTTGCTCACTTGATCAATTGAGTGTGATTCTATCTTTGTTTTTTGTAAATTTGTGACTGAACTTAAGTGGAACACTGGAAAACTTGGCTGCGATATAACCTGAGCATCAGTCCTACATGTACCTAGGCAAACTAAACCAATTCTGATAATATTTCAAAGCTTGATTCAAAGTTGACGATGACACTTTTGCATCATTTCCGTTTCGAGGCAAAAAATTTGAAATTTCATTTCAATGCCCTCCTAATGTGTACCTGTAACTTTTCATGTATTTTTTTTTCAATTTATACAAATCATGTCTAAATGACTGGTGTTAAATATGCAGATTTTTGTATCAGCTACAGTCTCTGTTTTGAACCTCAACAAACTTGAGGATCAAAATCATATAAGCAATCCATGTAAACCATCACCGGTGCAGAGACCCAGGGATTGAAGACTGCCACTTTAACCTGTACACGTATAATCTCAATGTTATTGTTGACAACTATACAAAATGTACAGTCTTGACAACTCCTGTACTTAGTATTTCAACATATTCCAGGGAGAACGAGGCAAAAATGTACTTGTTTTCTTGAGCAAAATATCTTAAGTTATGGCAATTGTGCTATGTGCACATATTGTTTATTGTCTCACAGTTTTCTGGAGCAGCAATAATGAAAATACTATCAAAAGTTGAAGTGTTTGATCCTTTGATTTACAATTGTGAAGTGCCCCATTAGTCGTTAAGAAAGTCGTTAAGAAATGAAAAAAAAGACTAGGAAAGGTGCCTGCTGATATACTTTGGTTTCTGGCATATTGAAGATCAACCGATCTAGATTTAAATCAAACAAGTCATCGTTGATGACACAGTCCCCACTTGTTAATGGGTACTTTGATTACATGTCCTCAGAGAGGATAGAGTCCTCTTCATTAATTAGGTCTGTGATAAAAATACTTTGATACAGATAGCGCTCAATGGCCAAGAATGACCTACATACAAGAAAGACCTACATATGTATGACATAGGTTAATGTCCTTGTACCAACTTTGAATAATATCGTTTGAGATATGCCTGAGTATTATGGCTCTGTACATGAAAAAATCGTAACAAAATGGCCGCACGGCAGCCATATTGGATCGTATCACATAACAAATTGACATGCATATGTATGACAGTAGTCAATCTCCTTGTACCAACTTTGAATAAATTCGCTTGATACATGTCTGAGTATTATGGCTCTGTACATGAAAACATCGTAATAAAATGGCCGCCAGGCGGCCATATTGGATCGTATCACGAAACAAATAGACTTGCATATCTATGACATTTGTCAATGTCCTTGTACCAACTTTGAATAAAATTGGTTGAAACATGTCTGAGTTATGGCTCTGTACATGAAAAAATCGTAATAAAATGGCCGCCAGGCGGCCATATTGGATCGTATCACGAAACAAATAGACTTGCATATCTATGACATTTGTCAATGTCCTTGTACCAACTTTGAATAAAATCGGTTGAAACATGTCTGAGTTATGGCTCTGTACATGAAAAAATCGTAATAAAATGGCCGCCAGGCGGCCATATTGGATCGTATCACAAAACAAATAGACTTGCATATCTATGACATTGGTCAATGTCCTTGTACCAACTTTGAATAAAATTGGTTGAAACATGTCTGAGTTATGGCTCTGTACATGAAAAAATCGTAATAAAATGGCCGCCAGGCGGCCATATTGGATCGTATCACAAAACAAATCGACATGCATATCTATGACACTGGTCAATGTCCTTGTACCAACTTTGAATAAAATCGGTTGAAACATGTCTGAGTTATGGCTCTGTACATGAAAATATCGTAATAAAATGGCCGCCTGGCGGCCATATTGGATCATATCACAAAACAAATCGACGTGCATCTGTATGACATATGAAGTAATCCTTGTACCAAGTTTGAATGAAATCGCTCCTTGCATCTCTGAGATATCTGCGTGAACGGACGGACGCACGGACGGACGGACGGACGCACGCACGGACGCACGCACGGACATGACCAAACCTATAAGTCCCCCCGGACGGTGTCCGTGGGGACTAATAAACTTTTAAACTGGATGGATTTTGTGAAATCCTCCTCAACCTGTGCATAGTGACACAAGCTGATAAAATTCATGCTAATTATTAACCCATTCATCGCAAAATGATGTGCTTCTCAAACATAACAAAAGCACTGGGGACTAGATTTCACTCTATAGAAATTATGGTAATGTTCCATTTTGGGGCTGGTGCATACAATGTATGGCTTAATATGCATTTACAGAGGTTTGTTAGAGAAGTAAGGTTTGCATTGCCATGGCCAGGAATGTTATTTTCTTCGAAGGATACTATTAAGTGTGGGTCAATAAGTCAAACTAGGTCAAACATTGTTTTGGTCACCTACAGAATCAGCAATGTGACGAGGATAATGAAATGATTGGACACAAATACAGACTCATATTGAACAAATCAATGGACCACTACAGCAAGTTTGAAATCACTTCAAGTTAAAATCCTTTATAAACTCACTACAGATAGCCACACTATGTATCAAACTGTTCATGCTTTAAAAGTATAATTTTATTCATACAGATGCTCCCATAACTTGGGTAATCTTTATGTTTATCTATTGATTGGCTGGAAGTCTCATGCATAACTCAGTGAGTACAGCTGATTGGCTGGGACATACACATAGGATTATGTAAATTACCTCTGTTTTCTATTAGTTGATTTCGATTTACAAGTTCTCTGTTTAAAACTTTATATCTACTATGAAATTGTCTATTTTAATAGGATGAGTACCAAGTAGATGTAAGCTCAGGGGTGCTTTGCACATACACCTCCTCTGTAAAATAATCAGCCTTGGCAGTGAAAATACCTCCTTGCCAGTCATGTACAGGAACAGAGGTTGTAACTATTAAAACATTGTAAGAAGCTTTTGCAGACCCCCTTCATCTGAATTGGTTGCAGCCAAATCTGTAATTCAAAATGTGTAGTATGGACTTGCAATAAGGAGAGAGGGGTTGAAAGGCTGCAGGACTGTGGACAATTAAAATGTGCATTGCAAATATACTCGTTGCACTGGACCTCAATTGACTCCTTCCACCCCCACCCATCCCCCCCCTCACTGATAAAAGGTTGGAAGGCAAATGTCTGGTGATGAAATTATGATTTAAATTTTGCAAAACATGATAAAATGCTCACATACCGGTAGGTTGTTGGGAGTTTATGAACTCTGAACTGGCTAGGTTTGTGAGTAACAAAACATTTCAACATAAAGAAGTTATTCGGTATCACGCAGATTTGGAATTTTGAGAGAGTAATCATGGCATATACCAGGTAGGTTGTGTGGTTTTGTGCACAATGACGGAAACTGAGTTAAACCCCTACCCCCTAGAAATAATTAGTTTTTTTCTTTGTACCCAGCAATGCACACTTTTGGTTTTGTGCACAATGACGGAAACTGAGTTAAACCCCCACCCCCTAGAAATAATTAGTTTTTTTCTTTGTACCCAGCAATGCACATTTTTTTATTTATCCACAGCCCCATAAATGCATGCATGTGTTGCAACTGTCCTGCAGTGAGTATAGTTTGCCAAATCATAAAGCCGCCACTACACAGACAAATAATCAGTTAACAGTTTCTTGCAAAGACATGTCTACATGACCTATTGAAATGATAAGGCGAAAAGAGCGAGAAACCAGTCTAACCAACTGACAGCACAAATCTTTGCTGTACTGTCTTTGTTCAACATAGCTATTGGGTGAAGAATTAAACAAAGAAACTTTGCAACCAACAAAATCCATTCAAAAATGTTGCATCAACAGTATTATGTAAACAGCTAACAACTCCGTTGTCAAACTGTGAGTTTTTGATACCAGCCAGTCAAGGAACTTCGAAGTCATCAAGATTCTTTTGTTTCTATGTAAAACAATCGCTGATATACATAAAAATTGAGCCATAGCAAAATTTTAGAAATGTGAAAAAAATCATTAGGTAAGGCTAGATCAGGTTGCATATATTTTTGAACACCATGTGAGGTGAACATTGGTTTGATGACAATGTAAAATGTCTTCCCCTATATTACACAGTGACCTGTGCAGAACATAATTCAATACTTTGGGGGAAAATTGTCTGGCTTTCCAAACTTCTGATGCAAAACCTGCACCTACCTTGAAAGTGAAACCAAACTATTCACCAATTCAACAACAATGACTCTTTCACAACCTGAAGTGTATGGGCAATATTGTTCCTTTGCGTCGACTGTTCAGGCAATTCGCCATTTTTTTTCTCCCTTCTACGTGGGAAATACCCAAAGGTCAGAGTTTGATGCTGGTCGGTGTACACAGTAACTTGTATTTTATATCATTTGGTGTGATGTGAATGGTCAGTTATGATACACAGGCTGGTCGATAATTAACTTTATCAATCCTAGGACAGGTGTGCGTGTACATAGGGAACATGTCACTGTATGATGTATTAGTATGCCTTCATTTTGAAGGACACAAAGTATTGGCAGAAACAAATTGTACGGCCAAGTAATGACTTTCTTTGTTTTGCGCCCCCATGCAAGTTGGGCTTTTTAGAGTTTTCCATGAAGAACATACTAGTACACAGTGTATGTAAAATGGGACTCTCCTGCCTAGCATTTCTGCCAACAATTCTTTGTTCACAATTTTTGCAAATTTTACTTTCTAAAACGCCTGGATGCTTGCAGAATGTCATACTGTAGTGTAAAGTGTAGAGCCACAAAATATGTTTCTGCTTTTATTCTTGAATGGGCACTCACATTACATGAAAACAATCAAGTAAACACAAATTTTCTCCGCGTGTTTTTTGAACCCCTTACCTGCTAACAATTTAAAGGTTTGAGTAGACGCAAAACAATGAATTTAATTACTCTGGCCTAAGCTTGTCCTCACTGTATGGTCAAGTAAGGCTCAGAACACACACAGACACAAATTGTGCATCTGATGTTGACAGCCTATGGTTCCCAGTACAGTGTCACAAGTTTTCCTTGGCTAAGCCTGAGATTTCTGATTTCAATTGCTTGCGATATAAACCCCTTTGAAAACCTGTTCTGTTCAAAAATGAGTCTTTACAGTTTAAATAATGTGCCTACCTATTAACAAAGAGACAAATAAAATTCCCTCACAAACTGTTTGATCAACAATAAAAATGTGTGCATACAATTAAGGTGGCTGGAAAGGCTATTTTTGCATCAATTCTTTTCTCAGAGTTAATGTCAAGTTTCAAGTGTTAGAATCAAGATATTTAGTTCAAATTTTCAGGATAACTCCCTCAGTTAATACTTTCTCCAAAGAATATCAAAATTTATATTTGCAGCCATGGTTTTGAAATATGACACCAGTAAATATTAAAATTTAATTTTTCATATTTTTTTTACATATTTGAATTTAATAATAATTGGATAGTACTAATATTACCAAATTAGTTATAAATATGTTGACACTATTAATTGTAAGATGTGTACGTCAGGATTTGTAAATAAAATTTGTTTTTATGATTTTACATGGGTTTACATATCAAAAAATTATTAAAAAATTCTTTCAAATTTCAAAATGTGATTTATTAAAAAGTACTTCAAATACAGCAAAATTGTTAAAACTACTTTTATATTAGTTTTATTGAAGTTTATAACTGACGCTCTAGCCTTTCCAGCCACCTTAAAGGGAAAATAAGCGTAACTTTTGATGGAAATTTCATTGTTTTTATTTTTAGTCCAGGAAACAAGAAGACGTTCTTTTCGTTCTCACCAATGTACATTGAAATACAAAATATTAGCCTTACTGACACAAATCTTTGCATATAACATGCAATATGATTTGTTGACAAATGCATTCCAGTCAAATCTAAAATTTGATTGTCAACAATAACATGTTGCCATCACACATATGCTGGCTGTGGTTACAGATTCAGCACTAGGCATTTTGGCATGATTTTGACATTAAAATATGGGAGATTTTACCTTATATAGAATAATGAAAACAAAATTAATGTAATATTTATCAATAATTACAGCGAATCATGAATTAACCCTTTCAGTGTTGTAAATTTTTCCAACAAAATTTGAGTGAAACATTTCACCAATTTTTATATGATTTTCTGTTATTTGTTTTTGATAATTTTGGACCAAATGGACATAAGATTTCATTGACTAAAGTTTTTAATCAAAATTTTGGCAAAAATCTGAAAAATAAATTGACTGGAGTATATTTTATAAAAGTGACAAAAATGGACTTTGGCGCTCAAAGGGTTAATGGGGTGTCCTACAAATCCCTTAACTTATATCATCTGCCATAAATGTATCAAGATTTCAGTCTGTGTGTGTTGAGTTAATGCAACCGATATCAAAAACACCAAACTCTTGTACTGACAAGCTAAAAACCATCAACATGCGCTGTTTGTCCGGAACGGCGATCCCAATATTGATGTCTAAATCAGTATCATCAGCCGGAGACCACTTTTGTCATCATGATTACTAAAACCAAAGCTAGACTTCTGGATGCTTTCATTGGATCACTAATAACTAATATTAAGGAGGGCACATTTCAGTATCACTCTCAAGAAAAGTTAGAATTGGTTCAAGTCGGTGAATTTTTAAAAAATAAATTTTATAATAGTTTCTCTTGTGTCTCTCCTATTTCGTACAAACCTATTCGGAATTTGGTAGCCCAGGCCAGGTTTTCCCAGCGATTGAATGCGTTACCTTTGAGTCTGCGCAGTATAGTGAGTTAGTTTCTGCCGGATTCACCGACTTGGACTTCTTGCAAAGTACCGGCGGCCAGACGGACTGTGTACACAGTGACGTCAAACAAATACAAAATAATTGGCAGCTCCAGCCATTATTCTGGCCAATAAGGAGAACGCATGAGCTTAGTGTTAGTGGTGTCTATTAGGACCCTTTTGCTGGGCCTTTGGTTTTCACTGGGAACGAGCCGCTTGACAACTTCTTCTTTGGTCCCGACAAAATCATGTAGATTTGATCTGTTGTCGGAGCCCCCGGTCGAAACCGCTGGAGGCTTCTCAGCAAAGTCGATGCCCGATTCTGCATGATCTGCAACTCACATGAGTGTGCAGAAAGGTAGCCTAGATTCTATTTGTCCGCTTGCCTCCGTACGGAGGCAAGCAGACGAATACAATCTCGGCTAGCAGAAAGGGGTCAAGACTTGTACTGACGACAAACTATATTTCTTCACAGGATAGTGTCTTTTTTCCATCCTTGAATAACCGGCGACGATTATCGCATTTTGCAACATGGGCCTCACAAACAACATAGATAGTTTCATGCCTTTTCGGGGATACAACAGAGGTCGTGCTGACTTTTGTGGGAGTGATCGCACTTGACATCTTATGAATAATATATAAGTAAATAAAAACGTCATCTCATAAATAATTTATAGCAACGCAAACCCTGCTAGAAAGCCAAGTCTGTGATTCCGAGTGAAACTCACCTGTATAGCATTCACCTCACTCATAACATCCACTCACGTGCTCGTTTCACATGAAAGCAAAATACAAATTATTGCGTTCACTCCACTCAAACATTCACGAATCACAGACTTGAACCAAGTCTAAAGAAAAGTGAAAACTGGTACTCAAGATCTGATACTGTATGGCCTGTAACTACTATCAGATCTGTAGTACACAGGTCTGATACAGTTTGATAACTAATGTTTCAGTGTGCCTGTTACCCTTTGGCTCCTTGGTCTGATAATGCCTGTCTAAAGCATGCCAGTCTAATATAGCTTGATAATTCCTGTCAACTCTTTGGAACTCAGGTCCAATAAAGCTTGACAATTCTTATCTGCAGCATGCCTTTTTCTGTATAAAATCATTTAGAACTCAGCCGGGTCCGATAATTCTTTATAACAACTGTCTATAGTAGATCAGTTTCTGATACCTTTTCCACGTTTTGACTTCAGCTAGCCACTTTTATGAAGAAACAGCAAAATTCAAATTGTTTTTCTTGTGTGAAACCAAAGCAGACAAACACCTCAAAACAGAGAAATAAAATGAAAGGTTGGGATTGCAATACAAACATACCATAATTTAAATTCAAACGTGTCAAATTTCAGTAAACATACATGCTGCCAATGGCATTTCATGTATTTTTGATTGTTTTCCATGGAATTAAATTGTTTTTAATCAGCCTCTTTAATCATTGTTTTACGACCTCATTACCTGATTACAAAGGTTATTAAACATACATGCAATTACAGTAAAGAGTTCCAGTAACTGAGTAAATGTCAAAGGTATTAGGAGCTCAAGGGAGATAACCGGTATAGTACAGTGTGTACTTGGCTATCTGTACTGCAGATCTTTGCATATGTGTAACACTAACAGGGGACAGAGTTATGTAGGGGTTCCATGAGGGCGCTTTGCATGCATTTCATGGTTATGATGAGAGGAACGGCACTGGTGATTTATATTTGAGCCATTTTTCCAGGTAGAATAGGCTTGATATTTTGGGTGAATATCATTTGTATTATTTCTGAGGTGAAAAGGTCACCATCTGCTGCTGATGGCATAGTGTATAGTTCTTAACAAAGATGTTGCAACAGTTGCTTGTCTCCATTTTTTAAAGCCTAAAATTTCACATCTGTGACAAGATGTGCACTTTATACACTACTGTATAGATAGACTTGCTCCAAGTCTGTGGGCATGTAAGATCAAAACAGAATAAATTGAAGGAATACTAAACTTCAGCAGCCTGTCATGCTTAGTGGTTGTGGAGATTGTGGTGTGAATGCCTTGGCCCCACAGATAGACAAATTACTTTACATGAGGTTGGCATTTAAAAATTGTAGACTGTATTGAAAGTATACCAAGCGGATGCATTTTGTGATGTACAGTGGTCAGTGGGTTTTTTAACTTCATTGTGGTGAGCTCTACAAACTCATTTGAAAAAATCTTGTTTCAACATGACATGACAAAATTACTCCCTGTATCAGCACATACTGGTAACAGCAGTAAATACATTTGTGTAGATGGAAAGTGAAGATGAGTATGGCTTCAGAAAAATAGATGACTGAAGAGTACAACACATGTCATCAATTACTCAGTGCCATATTCCTCAGGGCCATCATAATGGTAAACTGAATATTTTTAGCCTGATGAATTTAAAACAGAATCACCACAGATGAGAATCAATGGAAAACAAAAGCTTACAAAGAGTGAATTAAATTTGTACACACATAGAACAATAGGTGAGCCACATTAAGAACTACTGTATGTCCCTTTAATTACAAAGTGGTTTGTTTCATTATAGAAACTAGTTTTTTCCCAGCATCTATGGTTTCATACAAACTCAAATTTTGATAGACTTCCCACCTTTCTGTACAACTAGAGCTGAGCAAATCATGAAACAACAGGTTGGAATTTCATCGATAGAAAAAAATCATGTAATTCATTGCTTAAATGTGCTCCATATTAACATGCAGTGTTGACACTTGTGTCATACGCTGCATAAAGCCTACATAGTGGTACATGTACTTGTTGTATTGATCTTTCGAAACCTGTTTGCTGTTCATTCACAGTACAGTCCCTCTATCCATGTGTTTATGGCAGAACGTGCCTCGGGGAGAGATGTATGGAGTCTCAAACTTTAATGATATTCTTTTGGCCTACCACTTGTGGGGGATCATTTTGAAGCTTATGGAGTACATAAAGTTTTTACCAGCTTAGTTTTGTGAAAAACCCGAAATTTTATTTTCCCTCTTGGCTCATAGAGATAACACAGGGGAAAATTGGCCATTTTGACTTTCAAATATCGATAAGTATTGGGTACTTTGTTTTTCTAGTACCCAAAGCAGGTGACTCACAGTGCCTGATTTTTATTCTTGATTTTGAAAGAGAATGGTCGAAAGTTGACTTAAATGGGTTTGAGCAAAATTTTCTCTTATTTTTGAGGTGTGAACTATCTGAAACGTCTCATTTTGAATAAAGTTCCTCAATCCATAGACTCAAGTCTACTGTTTATGATCTATCATGGTAGTGTCCACTTCCCCCACCCCTCTTTGCCAACATGACAAAAAATACACATAAAAATTTATTCATGATTGGTTTTTCCATCTCAGTAAAAAAGTTACTTTTTTACGATTAATTGTCTGAAAAATGAAGTAAGAAGCTACACTGTCAGAAATTGTTGATTTTGTACAATTTGACAGAAAAAGTTCAAATCCTACTTCTGTTTACTAGTTGGCTATGGTTCCCTCTCTTCATGAACAGAAGAAACAAAAAGATGGGTAATGTGATAATGGTTTATCATAAACTTAACTTAGTTAATATTTTGCTCATATCAAGGTCAGTCTTTTGACACAGCAGTTGAATGTCCTGTTATCGCATATTAGGGCAACAAACTGAAGATCAATGAGATACTTGGCTGTGAACAACCATTGTGTGACTGTTACAGTTGATTTCCTAAATTTTCAAGTGGTGATTCTCAGGACTATATAAATAGGAGGAGTGCAAGCAATTTGATTTTTTCCCAATATCTCGGAAACACTACAGCCTCTACACTTATGATTCTCTGAAAGTTTGACATAGCATTCCCGAGAAGCAGTGGTGCCAATGTGATTTGTGCTGGGTTCCTTGACTCAAGATCGATAAAGCCATTTTGACTCAAATAATAGAGACGGTCAGTATGCTCAGTAAGCCAGCTGCCACCCTTATTAAATTAGTGACATTCTTATCCATTTTCATATCGACAATTTGGTAATTTGATAAAAGAAATTATAAAGTGTTGTTGAGTGCACTTTTAGAAGCCCAAGTAAAATATGGACAATTCCTTTAAAATTATACAGCAGTCCATCCTATTTTGTATAGGCAATGTTGAAAAGGAGTAATCATGGATATTGACTCTATCGTGTCCAAGGGATTCCTCAACAGTGCTGTGGAAAAACTACCACCTCTTGTACTTGTTTCCGTTACTAGGCTACCACCAGTGGTATACGACAATGGATGAAGAGAAAGGCAGGCTTTTGTTGTCGTCTTTCACAGTCCCTTATTGCTGCAGTTTCGTAACCCACAACTCAACTTGAAGATCTTTTGTGGGGGGGGGGGGGGGGGGGAAGTGGGGCCCACCCACACAAAAAATCTTCAAGGGGAATTGCGAGGCTACGAAACTGCAGCAAAGTCCCTTCCTCAATCAATGTATTGGATAGGGATGGAACAGTCTGTTCCTGCATAGAATAACAAACGGTCCAATACATGGATGGACGGAGGGACTGTGATTCTTTGCAGGGAAAGACTGGCCACACTCGCACGTGGGTACATGTGACTCTGAATGATGAACATCCGGCCGATGGCACGTGAACCGAGTCGAACTCGAAAAATATAATTGACCACTTAGCACTAATCCCTCCTGTCGTGACATTGAACGGTGTATATTACGGATCATGTCATCGGTGGAAAGCAAAGCCGAAAAAGTAATGACTATGGTTTGTCTCTAGACAACCCAAATCGACAGACCTGACAGAGACCACATCCTCTTATCTCGTTAATAACTGACTACACTAATCACTAATCTATATCACCTGATGTTAGTACAACCACGCACGCCGTTTGTCCATCGTGCTTGCTTGTTTACGTTACGTTCACTGTACTGCACAATACTTACTCATATGGCCAGATTCTTTTGACATGTCAAATTTTGCCTGTGACATAACCAAGAATATTTCTCACCTTTGAATTCATTTTCAGATAATACCATGTAGATGATATCGGGATCTATGGTTCCGGCAAAAATCTCGAGCAATCCTTCGTACGCTTTTTGTTCTGACGAGTTCGGGTCATGTGGAAGGCCTGGCCACTCTTTGACATTACCGTGGGTCAAATTCCCAACAGGAGATGAGTAATTCCAACGTTTCTTCTTTGGTGGCATTGTGGATCAATATCTCCTGTAAAAACTATAGAAAATACGTAAAAAGACGGAGAAATGGCCGAAATAAAGATGATCTCTTCTTTGTATGTTTTGTCATTACTCTCCCTCGCAATCACATCTTATGACCTTTGAACCGCATCGTGTTTGTATTTTGATACTATGGTGGCGCCCTTACTTACGGGAGCGATGTCACCGCAGGTAGTTCTGGGTAATCTGACGTGCCCTTCCAACCATTCAATATGGCGTCGAAACTGGCAAAAGCGGCGACCTTGCTGTGTAGAAATGGTCTACGGCAGCCACAGATCCATGTAACCACCTGCCTTGGTTCACAATGGTCCAATAAAAGACATACCGCAACCTATCCGCAGACACTCCTAAATGTTCCTGAAACAAGAGTCACAACGCTAGGAAATGGCCTTCGAGTTGCTTCTGAAGATTCCGGCATCCCCACATGTACGGTTGGTCTGTGGATAGACGCCGGTAGCAGGTATGAAACGGAGAAGACAAACGGTGTAGCACATTTCCTTGAGCACATGATATTTAAGGGTACGAAAAATCGCACGCAGATGGAACTAGAACTTGAAATCGAAAACATGGGGGCGCATCTAAATGCGTACACGTCACGAGAGCAAACCGTTTACTATGCGAAGGCCTTCGCCAATGACCTGCCTAAAGCTGTTGAAATCCTGGCCGATATTGTCCAGAACAGTACTTTAGGTGAGACAGAAATCAACCGAGAAAGGGGTGTCATCCTCAGGGAAATGGAGGAAGTTGAAACCAACCTCCAGGAAGTCATATTCGACCATCTCCACGCCACAGCTTACCAGGGAACTGCGCTTGGAAGGACCATCCTGGGCCCAACAGAAAATATCAAGTCCATTACCAAAGAAGATCTTCTGGATTATATTTCAACGCATTACAAAGGCCCAAGAATAGTCCTCTCAGCAGCGGGTGGTGTCGATCATGATCATCTTGTGGACCTGGCTCACCAGAACCTGGGAAATCTTGGTACTGAGTATGAGAATGAGATCCCGCTTCTGCCGCCTTGCAGATTCACTGGAAGTGAAATTCGTGTTCGCGATGATGCCATGCCATTAGCTCACGTTGCCATTGCTGTGGAAAGTGTCGGCTGGGCTCATCCTGACACTATCCCACTGATGGTGGCAAACACCATGATTGGCACCTGGGATCGCTCTCACGGCGGTGGCACGAATGTGGCCAGCAAGCTGGCGTCCGTCTGCACCGAGGGAAACCTATGCCACTCCTTCCAGTCCTTCAACACCTGTTACAACGACACCGGGCTGTGGGGCATGTATTTCATCAGCGACAGAACCACCATTGAGGATATGATGTTCTACCTGCAGAAAGAATGGATGAGGCTGTGCACCAGCGTCACGGAGAGCGAGGTTGAGCGAGCCAAGAATCTGCTGAAAACCAACATGCTGTTGCAGCTAGACGGGTCCACGCCTATCTGTGAGGATATAGGAAGGCAAATGCTGTGCTATGACCGCCGCATCCCTCTGCCTGAACTTGATGCTCGCATTAATGCCATCAGTGCCAAAACCATAAGAGATGTATGTACAAGGTACATCTATGATAAGTGCCCAGCTGTTGCTGGTGTTGGTCCAATTGAGCAGCTACCTGATTACAACAGGGTTAGAGGTGGAATGTACTGGGTACGATTTTAATATACAGTGCTCTGTAGGTTTTATCTCTGTATATATGTACCCATGATTTTTACCAAGAGACCGGATAGAACGCGCATTTGTCAACCATAGGTGAAATAAACTGTATTTAGAAATCTTGTAAACTCAAACCTGCCTTTCATTTTCAAATTTGAGAATCTCAACCTCATTTCAATTCTGTATTTTGTAAGAGTTTAATGTCAATATTTTCAAATACATTAGGAGTTACTGCAATACTTTGTTACGGAAGTTTGCTTCGTTGATGTTCATTACCAGACTGGAATGTGAAATTTCACTGCATGTATCACTTACATTTGTGATCAACCGTCTGAATAACTTGTGTTTATTTGAATGTGACTTATACTAAAAGAGTTAAAAAGGTTTAATGTATGAAAAACTTGTATAAAGACAGGAATTTTAGGAAACAATTACTGGAGAGTGAGTTTGCATTTTGTGAAGCACAGTATTAGATGTTGAAATAAACAACAGTTGTGAAAAACTACCTCAAAATATATGTAGTCTTTATCCTTTCTTAAATGGAGGGGGTCATAGAAACTGCATCTGTGCAATTCTCTTGTTTATAAATAATGCATTTTATGCACGATATCCAGATATATCACTTTAACATAGCTGCAACATGTAACTTTTACGATGTAGACTATAACAAATATACCTTTGGATACAGTGCTGACATTGGTTGTGGGCCCCAAACAACCTTTCAGGACAGTTTCAATGACATCCCCCTCCCATTAACCAATCCATCATAATGAACCGACATAGTGCTAACATCCTATATCTTGAGGTAATACATGCCTCGAAACAGAAATTTCAAATTTTACTCAAATTTCCACAAACATAAGTAAGAACCACACTCTCACCATAAAGAAAAGTTCCAGTACAAAGTTTTGGTTTGGAGAAACAAATTGATTAAACAAAGTTTTCGATTGGAGAAACAAATTGTATGGTTGGATTTAAGTTTGTCGTGTTGTTCTCAAAACTGTGATTCGAGATGTCTTTGTGACTCTATTTTTTCTTCCAAAAAGAAGGTATGAAACCATGGATGAGAAAGTGAAATATTCAGATCGAGCATAAGGCAGTTTGCATCATTAAAGAAAGTGTTTGACCATGATCAAATTAATAGCTTGATCAGGTTTTCTGGTTTGAGAGCATTGGTTTGCAGTAATGCTCCACCGTTATAAATGTAAAACAAGTAAATGGCACATCAGAAATGAAAGTACAGGCAGTGTTGGCTCGCTCGATCTTCAAGGTTTATTTCCCTGCGAGCAAGGACCTGACCTCTCTGAAGTAAACCGTAACTCTTGGTTTTACAAGACATATCAGATTGATCGCTCGAGGGCGCTCTCCGTGATCGTGATGTGTAGCATCAGTAGTTCTGGTAGGAAAGGACAAAATCCTAATACACTCTCACAGATGCTGACAAGAAAATTGTAAACTATTTCCTATCGCTTACTGAATTCTTTCTTATACTATATGAATATTAAAGAAATGTCTGGAGAATTTGGAAATATTCGAGAATAAGTCTCCAATTTGTGTCAACTGTAATGATGCTGCAAGTCTGTACTTGATCCCTTTCTGTCGCTTGGTCGATTTAGACATCATAATACTGGTGAAAATTAACTTGCAACATAAATACACTGTACAAACTATAATGTGTTAATCTGAACAGGCATGTACCGGAGTCAAGTAACTAATAACAGGATATAAAATACCAGATCAGCTCTAAAATATGGTAAATTATTTGTAGAATTGCATGCAGAAATAAGCTAGGAATATCCGCCCAAAATCAGAGAAACTAGGTAATGCTGCTAAAACACATGATATGCAATAAAATTGTAAATGTTTTCCTCAGAATCAATACCATTCACTTGGCACATACCTTCCTGTGGGGGCGCTATGCTGGTAGCCGTCATCATCTTCTTCATCACTTCTCCGTTTGCGGTGTATTTCATTTACTGCCACTTGTATTGATTCATTGCAAATTAAACGGGTCTACTGGTCAGAAATGTTGTTTCACAACACCTGAAAACCGGTTCTAGGACAGGCAACCTTTGAATTTTACCCACCGGCCTCTGTATGCTACAACGTCTTCACGAGCTGCACTCCAATAGTCCCAGCCCTGTGTTCGAGTCTTACAAATGTATGTCCTGTTGTATATGGTGACATGACAACAGTTTTTGCCTTACATATTGTAATGACATGGCGAGCACTTCCTTCATCAGGTCGGAGCATCACCATATTATTTCACTTGAGTAAAGTAGCTTTTGAACGACAACAGCTTACAAGTATCTATTTTCAATATGGTTTACTATTAGAACTGTGTATAGTTTTGAATATTGAATCATTTTCGTCACACCCACAGCTGCATACCCTCCCCCCTAATCAGACTTCTTCGGCAGTGTGAAGGCTAGGAAAAATTGAAGGATTAGTTCTAACGACTGTCACTTTTTGCCCGATATTTAATCATTTAGGAAAAGTTGCAAAATCGTCATAAAATTCTTCATTTCGAAAGTGTTTCTTTACTAGAAATCGTGGGTTGCGTTCACGTTTTTTCATGGCTGAAAATAATGTTTTTAGATCAGTCTAGTGATTCCACTGATCCTGTAAGACATATTTGCAGTAATTTGGCATGCAATATATCATAAAAATATTTCGGAAATATATAACAATAAATGAAAATAATCGTCCATCACCATCATGCTATCTTGGAAGTATAGACAGAGGAACAATCTCCCACAGACTTTGTATGTAGCCTCACTTCTCTTTTTAAAATCATTAGTTTTATTGTTTTTGATCATTCATTTCCTATACCCAGACCTCAGAACACCTTTAATTTATATACATGCAAACTCGACCCAACTAGTTTCGTACGGTGATGTGAACACGCTACCTATTTGAAGTTCGACGAAAAACCAAGACAATCAAGAATAACCTTAAAAAATAACATGGAGCAAAATAAGCAAAGTTCAAAATCACGCCTAGAATATAATAAGATATTCCGATGCTAAACGTATTGTTGGCCTTGGCCGTGTAAAATAACATTGAAGCTTGTGTAACAAACATTGACTGATGCAAATATTTTTATTAAAATCTCAAAAATCAAACATGTTTTCGTCACTTCACATGTATTTTGTGTTCACTTTAATAAAGTATGGCAAATATTTTACCTCATCTAGGGTATAGTGACTTTTGGCGATAGTACTCTTTGCAAATAGCAGGGGAACAATGACAAAAAATTAAATATATTCAGAGTTTGGAATGTTAACTTTTTATAAATACCTGAATTTTCGTGGGGAAATTTCCCCTTTTTTTCATGTGATCCTGTATGTGGACAATGTCATCATATTGTACAGATTGAATAAATAAACAAGTTGACCAAATTTCAATCAATTCTAACAGTATCTGTTCAAAAATATTGTTTTGTTTAATTTAGGTATGTTTAGTGCAGTTATAGCCGTACCTTAAAATACTTGCGCGGGCAAAGAGTTTGTGTGCTCCACGCTTCCACCTCAAGAATCTCCCTGCCTTTCATTCCGTTCGTTGCCAAAATGCATATTCATGATATTCAAGTTTTCGTAACACACGCATTGAGCCAAGATCAATGTCGTGTTTATTCGGAAGCATTCGTCATTTTCCGGATTGTCACCGGAAGGGCGGCTCACTACAATCAAAATGGCTGCCGAAGTGGAAAGAAACGCTGTGAGTAGGAAAAAATTAACTTTGCCTTATGTCTTTGTCTCTTTGGTTTGGGAAATTTTTGGTAGAGGTGTGCAGTCAAACAGAGGGGAATCTATTTTACCGATTTTTAACCTTTTCATTGACGTTTTATATAAGATTTCATCGGTATTTACGATATTTTCCGATATTTTACTGATAACATCTCACGGTGGGCAAATTTGTGTGTGACAGCCCATTGAAACCGTTAACGTACTCATACACCTGCCAAAAGAAACTAGTCCTTAATTGTCAGAAAACAAGGCAAACGACCCAGTTGCTTGGTAATTACTTGAAATTTTTTATTTTCAAAGCAAAGTATTGTTCAAAATGTGTCATTGATACTCATATAATGGGTTTGTACAGGATGTGTTCAAATTTTAAAGTGATGAGGACCAGAATCGCTTTTCTCCACCATACTTTATTATAATCATATCTCTGTTTAGTTCTTTATTATATAAGTATGAATTATTTCTCAGTAAGTTTTTATTTTCTAGTTATTCACGAGAGAAATTCTCACAAAAAATGGTAGTTTTGTGTAATTAATGATCGGCATATACAGTTGTACTATTGGATTAAATAAGTGTAAATTTATGTTTAAATTTTACTGAACAAAGGCTCACTGATGTATGCTTTATTGCCATTATATTGGACCGCATAGTTCTGGGTATAAGAAGACTTGGTATCCAAAACTAAAGTGCGTATTTTGTTCAATATGCCATTGTAAATCTAACTGATCAATGATTCTTTTATTGCCCCTCATTATTTTAATGTCCTTGCAAGCCAACAACAATATATCTGTCATACCTGTCAATTATGTGGATTTTTTTTTCAAAGTAGAGGTGCTTGAGGGTGCTGTTTTGTGATTTGATCAGGTAGTAATGTAAAAACCAGTATCGCTCTTTTCATACTGAGGTATCGGCCTCATGGAAATTCATGAACAAAGACTTCTCAGCTGGTGACTAAACTGACAGATCATGTCACTTCTTAGAGGTCAGACACTACAGAGTCCTTCAACTCTGGTACTGGTACAAACAGTTGAGAAATATTGCTTAACTGTTTATGGTCTTATTGTGTTTCCTACAGTTACATTCATTCTATGTGTAGCCAAACAAGTATCTTACCACAGTCCCTCCATCACAAACAGCTTTTTCAGACAAGGGCTGTACGGTACACTACTACACTAGAATTCATTGGAATAGAAAGGTGAAAAATGGCACAAATTTTTATGCGGTGTTGTATTTGTGTTTCCTCAGTCCTGCACAGTTGTTGATGAAAATCAAATGTCCTGAGTTAACAAAGACAATACAGTTTGAAATGTTTGCATTGTGTCATGATGTAACTTGGTTTATCTCATTCAACACTATTAAAAAGCTCCACAAGGAATTTACATAATTGTTTCAGTAAAACAGCTGAAGCGTGAAAAGAAGACCAATGCAATGGTTGCCCATCCCTTTTTCCATGTTATACAGCCTGGCCATATGTATGTTATACACTGACCTTAATTCTTTAATAATTCACAGGGTCCAGATGTTAGGCATTTGAAACTACAGGGTCATGTTGGCTTTGACAGTCTTCCCGATCAATTGGTGAACAAATCTGTTGCCCAGGGTTTCTGTTTCAATATATTATGTGTTGGTAAGTTCCACAGAAAGTGTGTCAAATTTTTCGACAAACAAGCCTTGAAAATGTAAGCCAGGTCTGTGTGGCTATGCTTTACGAATGTAAACCATGGTATGTCCCAGTTTTACAAATGCAGAAATTGCTTAAGAAATCTGGAAAATTTTTCCAGGATTTTATACCTCCAAACCTTGTGTATTTTGTTCCCCACTAATTATGTCATAGTTATCGTAATAAGATTGCTGTGTGTAAAAACTAATGTAGTGTATAGCTTGTCAGAAACAAATTAAATTGATTCAACGTGTCAATGTAATTAATACCCCTTCACAGGTGTAATGAAGTAAAAATATTTCAAGGACAACTGCCAGATGGATAAATCTAACAGAACATTTGTGAACTTGCATGTATAGGTAAAGCATGTGTTTCTGCCATAGAGGGCATGCTGTTATCTCATTTGGGAAAATACTGTTCTTTTTTACAGGAGAAACTGGTCTAGGGAAGTCCACTTTGATGGACACTCTGTTTAACACACAGTTTGAAAGTGAGCCGGCACCACATAGCCTGCCAAATGTCAAACTAAATGCAAAAACTTATGGTAAGATAAGCTGAGATTATAGATTGGCATTTATAACTTGTGTCCTGTACTCAATTCTTGTTACTGAGTCATAAATGGTTGATAGATAATGACAACATTGACTGTCTGATTTGGTCACTGTTTAACAAAATGCACTCAAGACAGTGATGCTGTAATCAATATATATTATTACTGTTCCATACAGTGTAACAGAGTTCGCGTTTACGCAAAAATCGTGCGTATTTACGCATTGAAATTGACTCTCTACGCATTTTTTTCATTGTTATGCGTTTTCTATACGTAAAGGATAACAGTAAAATGTTTCCGAAAGCACTCCCCACGACTGAGCTTAAGCGACAACCAGACGAAATTTGTTGCAACACATTTCTGTCAATCACTCATTTTGTGAGGAAAGTTTCGGATTCTCTTGGCGTTGTCTGAAAAATCGGCATCGTATTCACAGGCACGTTATTATGTCAGCTGTGCCTATGAATTACGTTGCTAATTTTCAGGCGAGCGATAGTTTCTGAAACTTATTACACAAAGTGAGTGATTGACAGAAATGTTGCGACAAATTATACAAATGCCAACCCTGCACCATCATCGCGTCTCGCTGTTCCCATATTTTGATCAAGCACACATACAGCATGGCGTCGAAGCAAACAAATCTGTTTTCTTTCAACTTTGCTCTACGAGTCCGTGAAAAAAATTATTCATCGGTAGAGCTCGTCGGAATCCTGATAAATTTTGCACACTGCAGATGTGTCTAGATAAGCTGCCATAACTCTAACTTTTGGGTTGCCCGATGTGTTTTGACGGTCGCATGTATACCTTTCGCTGTTACGTTTCAACATTGTTCAAGTTGTTGGTTCAACTGTTTTCATAAATATAATGTTACATCGTACAATCCGAATATGTGTAGAGTAGGTTTATTCAACGGCACATTGTATTTTGCAGTCAGTTTTTTCATCAATCGAGTGCGAAAGTAAAATTACGCACTCAAATCCAGCCATTATGCAATTTTAGCAGACTAATGCGTATGCCGTACGCGAAGAGAAAAAAGTCACCGCGAACACTGTGTAACATCTATATCAAAAGACAAGTTGAAAAACGGCAGGATTTTTGTCTTAAAAGCCATTCATAGTAATCATTATTTATGATTGTGTTATCGTGACCTTTCACAGCACTTCAAGAAAGCAATGTAAGACTCAAGTTGACTGTAGTGGATACAGTTGGGTTTGGTGACCAAATTAACAAAGAAGATAGGTATGTAATATAGTATAGGTCTTTTCTGATATTCTTGTTCTAATATTATGAAAAGGACACATACTTCAGCCCATAGACGTAAGCTACTACGGTAGTCATATGGTACATCATGCTAGAAGAAAACCTCTGTTTGTGTTCAGTTTATGTGAAAAAAACTCAAAAAAGAGCAATTGTTAAATGTCGCATATTTTTTCTTCTAGCTACAAATCAATAGTAGAACACATAGACAAACAGTTTGAAAATTATCTCCAAGAGGAACTGAAGATCAAAAGAGCCCTGCATATTTACCATGACACTCGCATCCATGCGTGTCTTTATTTTATCGCACCAACTGGTCACTCTCTCAAGTCCCTGGACTTGGTGACAATGAAGAAACTGGACAGTAAAGTGAACATCATTCCTGTCATTGCCAAAGCTGATACTGTCTCCAAGGGAGAGCTGCATAAATTTAAAATCAAGGTGAGCTGTGGTACTGTTTACAGTATCTGTATTTCGATACACTTTACAACACTCCTGTTGTAAAAGATGACTGGCAGAAAGGGCCAGTAGATGTAACCTTTAATGATTTTTACCTTCTCGTGTCTATTTATAGACAGAGAAGGTATTAGAGTTGAAAACCAATATGCTGCTGTCAAGAACTTCCGTCTGTCAAGACTTCCATCTGTCAAGATCCGTTGACGTCATGCCATTGTGATGGGTCATATCATAAACTGGTGGGGGTGTTCGTGGCTCAGGTTGAGGTGTGGGAGAACGATTTTGAGCTGTGACAAAAATCAAAAGGGACTTAGCGGCATAGCCACAGTGTTAAGCCTTTCTCAAAGGTTTCTTAGTTGACTACAATCTATTACAGACTACTGAGCTTACGTTAGGGGTACTCACTTTGTGTTTGCTCACTCTGTGAGCGCTAGTGTTTGGTACTGAGTTGCGTGGATATCCCCTCATGGCCTCACGTGATCTGGGCCTGTTGCATAATCTGCAGAGATGATCATATGCCTCCGAGTCTGAAAACTGTCATTGTGTAAGCCTGTCGGCATTTTCCTTGCATTTTTTCTCATTTAATTTTGCAAAATATCGGCGAGTACCTCAATATTTCAAGATAACCTTTCTTCCCAATCGTTTCCTGGAGTTTCAGAGTCATATGAACGAAAATGAGTGAAAGTTTTAGACAGGAAAATCGGACGTCGGCCATGTTCAATGTTTACAGTACAATCAGAAGTTTACGTGGAGGAATTAACCAACAAACACAGGAGTGTTCATGATGCCCGCCCTCTAGAGGCAGACCCTCCTATATGAAGTACCACATTTGATGCGTGTGGAAAGCTTGACCACACAATGGAGCATTTAAACTTTTAGAAAATGACAAACTGAATAAGAAGGTATTCAGAAAATGTCAAATACTGAGGAAAAATGCGCAAATATTCAAAATAAACAGGTTAACTGATTGGTCAGCTATAAAAAACAATGAAAATGTTTATGATCAAAAGTTTTTGAGATGCGCACATTTTAACAAATACAGAAATTATTAACATTATAAATATAAGACCAGACTATTTTTTCAGGGATGGGACAGGTTGGAAATGAGGGGTGAGAGACAAAGGCACTCCTATTGCTGCATGTGGATGCAGCCACACCATTTCATTTACAGCATACTTATTCACTGTGTTGTGTTCAAGTTCCATATTGTACTGACTGTCATACAAGGATAACATAAGCAAATCAAATCAAATTAGAAAAGGATCAATGCTGTTGTGTGGATTTTGCTGAACATGGCTGATATTTCGCCCTATATATTTGGTATCCAGCAAAGGCATATTTTGATGTCAAGTCAAAATTAACACTACATTGCTGACAATATATTTTACCGTTTCTGCATGAATTTTTCTTTTTCAAATTATAGTATATTAGTACTTCAAACAGATTAACAGTTATCGTGATGTCACCCCATAATTTTACATCACAAAGACTGTAATTCTGCCAATTTTTTTTGTTTTTCAGTCATTTTATAAATTTTGCACTGCACAAGATGATTGAACAAATTGCAATGTTTGAATTTGTAAACTCAAAGAATAAAAATCCTTTGGTCACAAATTAAATTATTTTTTGAAAAGAAATTTACTCTTAAACACTTTTAGCATATATTCTTTACACTGTCATGTATTTCAAGGAAAATATGCCTATTAAAACTGTAATTTCTTCACTTTCAATTTTTTTTCAATACTATGACAATTATCAGCCATGAGGTTATACAAACACAAGACCAGATAAGCGTTTTTCATCATTTCCACAGGACTCTTTGGAAAATCCATTAAAAACAGTTAAAAGTGACTGGAAATGATCACTTGGTATACATTTAATTTACAGATGCCAGGTTGTGTATTTCACATGCACTCAGGTCAGTAGGGAAGTGCGTCATTACTATTTTGGACTGTTAATTCTTATTTCTGAATTGTTTAACTTTTTTCCACATTGAACTATCTTTAGGCAGTTTATACTGTAGCTTAGAATTTTTTTGATTGATGTATTTAATCATCTTTTGGGTTCTTTGGGTCCATATCCCACCTCATGCCCCTACATCATCAACTATTTACCAACAACTCCATGCCAACAACCAATTACCTGACCTGGCCACACATTAGAGAAGGTACAGCGTCATTGACGGTATTTTTATCTCTGTTTATGTTTTTAATGTCAAGTACAGTTTCTTGTACTACTCCTGAAAGCATATTACGATACGCAGTATTCCACATATCAACCAGGCTGTACATTTGTAGACTGCATTGTTATTGTTGACAAGTGAATCAGAATTCAAGTGTGAACAATAACAGTACATTTTACATGATAAGGCACTGTGTTTGCAAGCTTTGTAGTAGGTGTTTCAACAAGCTTTGGGGAGCAGCATGAGAACTTGCATTTGACACAGAGAACAAAAATAGGGAAAACATCAGCAAATGTGACAGAAACTGACGCTTTAACTTATAAAAAAAAATAAAGATTAATTGAAATGATTTATTACATGCCATAATGGTGGTAAACTCTTGAACTTTATTTACTCATGACTTGAAAACATTTTCAGACATATTTCCTCACTCTTTCCTGTGCAAAGAGGGTTCTGTAACAAATTATTTGAATTGTCAAGTTCTGACATATAGTTCTATAGTGTTGTGGGTATCTGCTTCAAGGAAGTGGAGTACACAGCGGTCACTGTCTTCTACTAGACATCCTGTATCTTCAACCCATTCACTCTATTGTAATGTGGATGCTGTCAACAGTGTCTCTGCCCTTGACAGATAAATACATGCAACAAATCAATGCGTCAGCCATTGTGGAGTTTTCAATGTGTATGTCAAATGACTTTGTCCAAGTTGACTTCAGAGGTCTCAACAAGAAATTTTATGCAATCCTCAGAATACAATTGTAAATGCTGGTACCGAGAAATGAAACAACTTTCTGAATAACCCTGCTTGTGTTGTGACAGGAAGTCATGGTGACTGCTAAAATATGCTAATTCTTTTATTGGTGTTTTTGAACAGATTATGAGTGAACTTGTCAGCAATGGTGTACAGATCTACCAGTTCCCAACAGATGATGAAACGGTCGCTGAACTCAACTCAACAATGAATGTAAGTATTCACTGAGAAAAGCATATAAACATCTGTGAGTAGATGTCTGTGTTCCTGTACATCATATTGTTGTGACTCTCAGAGGAAAATACTTATAGTGAAAAAAAAAACTATAGGGATTGCAGTAGCACTAAAGCAAATCACAGACACTTTCATCCAATTTCCTTTGACAGGAGTCAATTTTTGCCACTGACAACAATTGTGTCACATCAAAATAATTTTGTGCAAAATGCGAATTCAAGTATTTTCCTGAGATATTGCTTTTGAAGGTAAATCTCATTCAAGCTAGCATTCCCATATACACCTCTAGGAAGTTGTATAGCTTCAAAAACAAGAGTTGGCACTCATCATAGACTGGTGTCTATCTATAGACAGGTGTCTTCTGTTTTTGCAATTGAATATGGTGTGCAGTGTTTCACATGTACGTTTTCCTATTTCACACAGGGCCATCTTCCATTTGCTGTTGTCGGTAGTAATGAGGAAGTGAAAGTCGGCAATAAAACTGTGAGGGCAAGACAGTACCCATGGGGTGTTGTACAGGGTGAGAAAATACAATAATTTATTACAGTGCATTAACCCTTTGCGCTCCGATTCGGCCTGAGACGGCCTCACTAATTGTATTCACGTACGCCCGGTTAGGCCTGACACGGCCTGTGTAAACGCAGTGCAGTGATCCCGTTACGGCCTCAATAGGCCTGCATTTTTAATTAGTAAACAAGGATTGATTACATCGTTAGTTTTTGTCGTGACGACTACACATGCCTCAATGACGTTTAACAACATCTTGCCTACGACATCACATATACATGAATACATTTTCCCGCCCCCTTCATGAATAAAAGATTTTTTCCCGCCCCACACACACAGACGACCTGAACTTTTCTTTGAGTGACGCGACCCCGCACCGTGGGAAAACTCTACAGATTTAAATATTCATTTATTTAAAGTTTGTTTTGATATGTCGACCCCGGAAGTGAGAAACAACACCGTTTGGGACATTTTCTTTGGGGACTCTGATTCCGACAGCGATTTTGAAGGTTTCACAGCAGAGGAAATATCTGAACAACAACTGCGAGTGGAGATTGCGAGGGAAACATATCGACAGGAAAATGGCAGCGCGAGTGACATCGATCCTGCTGAACTCGCCCAGCGTTTGATCGAAGATCTACATGCAGACGACGTTACTGTAGCCAATCTGGAGTGGTCAGAAACTTCAAGTGACGAAATAACTTTATTTCCTTTCAACGGCGACGAATCTGGCCCATTTCACAATCTGGGGTGTACGGGTGATCAGTTGGATTTTTTCCAACTGTTCATGACAGACGACTTTCTCGATCATCTCGTCCGCGAAACCAACAAATACGCGCAGTTCAGACAGGATCTTTCACAGAAAGTCGACACTGAGTGGAGTCCGGTTGACAGAAATGAGATGAAAGCGTATATTGGTGTTCTCATTTTGATGGGTATTCACTCATTGCCCGAAATACGCGACTACTGGTCAACGGACGACCGTCTTCATGTACCGGGGATAGCGAAAGTCATGTCCCGAAATCGTTTCCTGAAGTTGAACCAGTATTTTCATGTCAACGATCCGTATGGCGAACCCGACCGACAAGACCCAGGCAGAGATCAGATGTACAAAGTTCGGCCGATGATCGATCAACTTCGTTCTAAATTTCCCACGAAGTTCATCCCTTTCAGAGAAATTTCCATTGACGAAGCTATGTGTAAATTCGCCGGGCGATCACCGATGATTCAGTATATGCCAGCGAAGCCTGTGAAGTGGGGATTTAAAATCTGGTCAGCTGCATGTCCACGCACTGGTTATACCTTCGATATGATCCCGTATGCTGGAAAGGGAGAGCACACGCAACATGGTCTTGGCTACAGTGTCGTTGTTGATCTGACCAGCAGATATTGTGGATTAGGACATCATATTTACTATGATAATTTCTTCAGTTCCCTTCGCCTTGCTGTCGACTTGTTGACAGGCAAACGTACGTTTGCAGCACAGTTCGCAAGAACAGTAAAGGACTTCCGGCTGCAGTGTCAAAGCCAGCGACGAAGCTGAAACCAGGTGACTACGTCTACCGAGCAAGCGGTGAAATCACAGCTACTTTGTGGCACGACAAGCGTGATGTGACCCTGCTTAGTTCCAACTGCAATCCTGGCGGCCTGGAAGTTCAGAGGAAGGGGAAGGAGATATTCGTCCAACAGTGGTGAGGGAGTACAATAAGTACATGGGCGGCGTCGACCTCAGTGACCAGATGGCTTCGTACTACCCGATCAACAACAAGTACATGAAGTTTTGGAAGTACTTGTTCTGGTTTTTTGTCGATCGGATGATCATCAACGCCTTTATATTGTACAGCATTGCACATACACCAAACCCTCGACGAAGATATCGGCAGAAAGATTATCGCCTTGATCTAGCAAGTCAGCTGATTGGCGGTTTTACAAGTCGTCGGAAGCGCGGGCCGCAAAGTCAAGTCACAGAAGTCGAGAATAGCATCAACGCCGACAACATCGCTAACCACATCTGCGAAGTACTCTCTCCGAACGCGAAGCGTAAGAAGAAATGTTGTCGGCAATGCAGCAAGACTGGCAAGAAAACACCAAAGGGCTACCCTGTTGAAACAACTTGGGGATGTAAGCAGTGCAACGTCCATCTGTGTAAGAACGAGTGTTTTTTGGAGTACCATGCGTCAATTTTGCGGCGTTGAGTGACTTCCGGTATGAAGACAAAACAGCGTCTACGTGAACTCTGATGACCTTGAAGGGGAACCCCGTCTAGATTTCACACGGAGATATGTACTGTATATATATTATTGCTTCGAAACGTTTATACTTTCAAATGACTTTAAAACGTTGGCTATTTTTGTCGCCAAAACTTTTGCGTTCATGAACGTTCGTGACATTTGCTTGTCTCTGAAGTTTTAGAAAATTTTAAATAGTACTTTACCGTCAGGGTAACCGACGTGCCACACTGCCTCAGGTAAGAAATTCAGAGTGTAGAATTCATGATAAAATTGAACTACGTTACCGAGATATAACATAATAAGTTTAGCCTTTGGTCCAGATTGTTTATTTTGATAAGGTGTTTAAATTTAAATTTTACACAGGAAAGTTTCATGACGTTCAACAATTTTCTAACTATTCAACTAAGTCATTTCTGTCACACATAAAAAAAAACGACAGCGATATTTATCATAAGAAAATCATTTTATTTTTATTTTTCAAGTTCTTCCTGCCTGTAAAAGAAATCATTTCATAAAAACACCGACCAAGAAATTTACAGCGAAGTTAAAAAAAAATACGTTCACTGTATTTCCACTGAGGTGTTCAGTGAGTGAAAGTTTTGGGATTTGGGGACCCCGGTATGCAAATTTTCTGCTGGGCTCTGCAAAAATGTTGCAACATTGTTGCAGTGGGGCGCAAAGGGTTAACCTATCTTGAAAAAGCGTTTGGAAAATGAAACAATAACAGAGATACTATTAGCTTATGTCAATGCAACTATGAGTCATTTCTGGACAGAGATTATTTTGAGACAGCATATTCCAGTCTTGGCCACCTTCATCATCTGACATTACATTGACAAATTTCTGTTCGAGCCACGCGTAAGGTACATGTCACTATTTGGACGTCAGTTATAGTCAGGTCTTTGTTTCTGACTTTTCTCTTTGCTCACCTCATATAACCATGTTCCAGTGGAAAATGAGAGCCACTGTGACTTTGTCAAGCTCCGCGAGATGCTCATCAGAACAAACATGGAGGACCTGATAGAACAGACACATGCACGTCACTATGAACTGTACAGAAGATGTCGTCTGGAAGAGATGGGATTTATGGACAGTGATCCTGAGGGCAAACCAACCAGGTAAAAAAGCCTGTAAAAAGTTCATGCAGTTTTGTATTGCTGGAGGTCTTTTTCGCCTTCGGTGTGTGTTGAACCGTATCAGCATGTCAGTCATTTAGTGAACTTACTGAAGAAAATCAAAATAAGCTTTTTCCTTTTATCTCAGTTGGAAAGCAGTGCAAGAGATATTGCATGTAGATATAATGTATTACTTAATAAGTTATTGACAGCAAACTTGAAGATTTCTTAAACCAGTTGCCCATTGACATAATTGCTTTTCATTGTTATTGAATGCAAATGTACTCTCCGTGATATTGCTTGATCACAATAGAATCTCAATCTTGTTTATGTTTATGCTTTGAAATGAGTTTTCTATGGTATACAGGAAACTGTAGACAGAGGGCGCTTTTCCCATATTTGCCAAGTACCCTGCAAAAAGATGTTTGCTCACGGACTTTCTATGTTGATATTTCAGCTTGCAAGAAACATACGAGCAGAAGCGGTCAACCCACTTACAGCAGCTACAGCAGAAGGAGGATGAAATGAGACAGTCCTTTGTTGTCAGGGTCAAGGAAAAAGAAGCAGAGTTGAAGATGTCTGAGAAAGAGGTGAGAAAATGAAGCATGTTATGTACCTACTGCCACCAGAACTGTTGTTCTCTGTAAATCTATAAACTCCTTATCTATGTCTTCCCTTCCTCTAGAACATTCTTCCCTCTAACTTTTCTGTTCCGTAATACTTTATCCCTTGACTACCAATGCTAATGTTGTACCATACACAAAAGATGATGTTAACATGTACGATCTTGGCGGACTTTCTCTACAGTTGAAGGTATAGGTAATTCAACATGCGAATGAATGTCTGACACTCAAGGTAGTAAAGGGGTTATGTCTTGAATTTGTCGTATTTACTGCCATGTTTCTGCGATAAATCAGTCCAACTTTCGCCATGGTTACCCATGAAGTGTTCATTCTGCCCCTATCTTTCTTGAAATTTGTGTTCCCTGCATAATTCAAACCCTTGATTTTCCTGCTACATTCATGGCAATCTTCCGAAAACTGTCTAACTTTTTATGTTATATGTACCGATGACATTGCACAGCTGCACGAGAAGTTTGACGCTCTCAAGAAACAGCACACGGAGGACAAGAAGAAAATGGAGGAAAAGAGAAAGATGTTGGATGAAGAAATCAACTTGTTCAACAAGAAGAAACTGGCGGCCCAGCAGGCGCAGCAGGCCGCTGAAGAGGCAGCTGCCCATCAGACCATCAAGGGCAAGAAAAAGTAATTGTGTTACTCTACATAGATTCACGTAAGCAATGTATGCTACCAAATGCTCACTGCGGATTGCCTACAGATGTTGCTGATTAAAACGAGTTTGACTTTCCCAGTAACTGTCAATTAATACTTCCCTGCCCTCGTCTTCCCCACGTTTTTTTGCAGTGCAGCACCACCATTTTTTACAAGGCTTCATTGCCACCCAGCATTCATTATTTTTTATGATTAGCTCCTCCTTGATAAAGAAAACAGGAGCTAAAAAGTCATGTCATCAGGGAGATTGGTGCATCGACATTGAGATATAAGCTCATTGAAAAATTCAATCCTAGAATGGAGTGATAGTTACTGAGAGAGTCGAAAACCACACATCAGTTATTCCTGTATGCAACTTTTATATGTCGCTGTATATGCATAGGTGTCCCTTTTTGAAATGCATAGAAAAAAAGGTGTACATTACTTAATAAACAATGGGTTTGCATGATTACAGCAAGTCTTCTCATCTCATGCACGCATGCATGCATAGAAAATCACCCAAAATACCAAAGCTGTTGTGTGTGCTATAGTTTCATATTTTGTTGTTTAAATATATTTTGCATTTCTATTTGTATTTGTTGTATCAAGTCGCCTAGAAAGAAGCTCAAGTTTGCTGTGTCACACTGCCTGTAAAAAAGAAAAAAAATGGTGTGTTTTTTAGGTCACAAGCACATTGTGGTATGTAAGCTTTATATGTACTGGCGGCTGAGAGAACAAACTCACCTTCTGTCAGTGATGTGTGTTACTTTGCTGCTGTTTTCGTGACACATCCCCAATCATTCCCACACACCTGCCTTTTGAATCGACAATCTTGGAAGTGCTAATACTGTGTTTCTATCCTTACTGTGCAGTTGCGATTACCGCTATTTGTGGTGAGGCTATTAACACGGTTGTGAAGAAAACCCCCCCAGAGTTGTTCCTTCCCAAGGTCTTGGCCGCGGTCAACAGCAATACTAAACCCAAAGAGTTAGGAAAGCAAACGGAAAGGGAGAGAGCGAGTGAGAGATGGGGAGAGAGAGAGAGAGAGAACGAGAGAGAGGGAGGGGGTTGAAGCAGGTGTGGCGTGCCTTTGTCCTAAACCACCCTAGAAAGACACATTCACTTTTTTTCCCTATTCATTGGCAGTACATGCATTCAGAGTGCTTATTCAGACCATACATGTCTCTGTATCGCTTTGTAGAAACAACTACTCATGCAGTTGCAGCACGTTTCCCACACTGCTGACTGCAGTCTGTAAATCAGTTCTCTGTTCTACCGCACGGCAACTTCAAAACCGCTGGGACTAACACCACACAGTTCTCACAGCATTTCTGTATGTTCGTTCGTAGCGGCTACTGCTTTGGGTGCGCTGTCTACGGCATCTGGAACGGCACATGACCAAGAACTGCTGAAGACATCCTGTCTCTCTATCTTTCTTTATTTTCTCCCTCCACCCCTAACACATTTACAACTCTTTCCTCCCCAGATGGGTCTCCTTTTCTGTGAAAATGATTTACAAATAGGCATGTTAAGATACTGTTTGACAATCCTATGTGAAATTCCAACTGTGATGTAATCTTGAAATGGTTCCTTTACCATGATAGGACTACTCTTTAATATCTAACTAACAAACAAGTCAGTGCACGATGGATGGCGTTGTGATTAACACTAATATTAACACTTGGCTGGAAGTTGCACAGACTGAGTTTTCATCGAACAAGTTAATGAGAAGCTAAGCTTCAGTGCCTTTCTCTTGGTGAACAGAAAACTTCATCCTGTCAGAAAATGTTTGTGGAAAGGATTATTGTCAGATTTATCAAGACAGGAAATTTGACCTCTGATATAAAATTGGGTGAACGATTATGCTGAAATAAGAATTTTAGAGTGGATGGCGAAATGAAAAGTGGTGTGTGATTGAAGATTAAAATTGCTCAAAAATGACCAAATGACACTGTAAACTGGTGCAGCTTTAATTAAAAATCAAGGAAAAGCAGGTGATTTTTGTTTCAAATCACTGGGAAGGTAGAAATATACACTCAGATTGTCTCTGCTATATATGTTTTCATCACTGAATAGCCAGGCAGCAAGTAAGTACCCATATGATTTTAGCAGTGCCCACAGCACAAATGCCAGAACTCAAGGCCGAGATAGATTAACTGCTTTGGCAGTTTGCCTGAATCTAGTCTTTCTATCTCCTGATAGTGGACAAGGGTCCGTCATGAATTGAAAACCTTCATGAAGAGAAATCACTCTTTCATTAGACTAACATAGTTCCATATTTTCACCATGTGTAGTGCTTATCATTGCCATCAGTGTATTGCACTCATAATAATCATGCATGTACATGCTCTGATTGTCACCCTTGACCCAGTCACACGGCAAGGGGTCAGTATGTTAAGGTTATCAAAAATTTCAGAAAAGAAGTCACAAAACAACGAAAAGGCATAAATAGACAAGTTTCACAATATTTCTTGATAGAAGTTCACCACTGCATGAAAGTAGAATTATGAAGTAGATTGCTGCAGTAGATGGTCAGTTTTGACTCTGTTCCTTTCAAATTCAAACACAGCATTTCTTACTTTTTCAGATAATATAGTCATATATGCTCTATTTATTCAGACATTACAGTAGTTGGAAAACTCGCTGTGCTATTAAGGTGTGGACAGTCATTTCCTGTCATTCATATTGTCATCATAGAATAAAGAAATATGTGTATTTTTATAGTCGACTAGTTGATAATGCTTAAATTTGTTCAGTTTTTGTACATTTATATTTCAATTTCTTGCCCAATCCGGTCCCACCCATGAACTTTACTCACCCAACTTGAAAAGACAAACCAATTGGCAGAAGTTTCATGGTGCTAGTACAGAACAAAAACACGGAAGGAGCAATTTTTTTTCAATTTTGTTTCCAGAACATTACTGCCACTTTCATTTCGGGTATTTATCAGTCACCGTCAATTTTACGGCAGGCAGAAGACTAGAGCTTTATACGTACTTACAAGTTTTAATCTATACAAGAAATCAATCGTATTATACTACACATCAATATTCAGTTACAAGTATACCCAGTAGTGTCAATTAACAGAATAGAACCTGTAGACCTATGTAGGAGATCTAGACGATAACATGTTTTTTATTGTTTTGTAATATATGCAGCATTAAAGTATAGGCTGAAGATTAATTTGTAAACCGTTATTTGGTTATTTTTTATTAAAACAAAAAAATGCTCAATTTTGTATGTTATATTTTTTACTACCAATGACAATTTGTTTATGCTGCAGATTTTCGTTAGCACTGTGTTTTTGTACCACAATTTCATTCATCTCATTTCTTGGCATTCATTCCAAGCACACAAACTCTTGCAATGTTTTCTACACGTGTGATATGCAGAGAAGTGGGAAAAAGGAAATGAAAATATTGGGAAAGAGTGAGTTCTGATTCTGTAGCCTGCTTTTTTTTCCGCTATGGGTGAAGTTACACACATATTCCTGTGTGGGTCATTTCATCAATGCTGCATGATTGATTTGGAGTGGGATTTTTCAGCATTCTTTTCCCCTCTAAAAGCATTTGGTAACATTACACTTGGCTTGTAAATTGTGTGTTTTAACCACATTGAGATTTGGTAGCCTTTTGCAAAGATTATTCTGACAACCGGTGTCCCGTTATCCCTTTTATTGAAAAAACCCACAACATTTCGGAAGTTACTGACCAAGTAAATTCAGTCCACACATTTGAAAGTATTATATTGAATAATTTTTACGTCATCAAAGTTCAAAACAAATTTAACTCTGCTTCACATGTAGATGACTGTAGTCCTGTTGTTTTCATCGCCAGTTTTGTTTCTGTCTGTAAGTTGTCTATGAGGCTCTGTCTTCTGAACCATGCTGGACTGTCAATCATCAGAGTAGTGCTGCCCAGATGGTACGTAGTCGCAATAGTAGAATCATCATATCTATGTTGTCACTAGTTGAAGAGCAACACTATATTTACCGCATTGTTTTATTTCTGTACCAGTATTAATATGTATATGCCAGCAAGTTGTAGCAGATTTCTGATGATAAACAATTCCACATGTGTCGTTTTTCAGGACGGCATAGATAACCTCTCTTCCAGGAAACAAAATTACGGGTAAAACATCAGAATGACATTCCCTCAGACAGCATATGGACTCTGGAAAAAATCAACCACCAACAAGTACATGGATATTTCTGAATGTTTGGATCAATAGAATATCAGAACTTCGTGTAAATTTTCAGTTTAAATGATGGAATTTCGGTCTCTTTGTTTCTAAATTTTGAATCCCTGCACCTTGCCATATAGCAATTGAATTTCAGATCCGTATGAATATTGGTAAGTCAACATGATGTTTCATAATGCTAAGAAATTAGGATCAGCCTTACAGATTGGCCTGTTGCCATCTCATATGCTCTTGTCTTCTTAGTGGGTAGTCATCGAAAGGACTCTTAGACAGTCATGCATGTGAGTAATCCTTTCCGGTTGTCATTTTGATTTGTATTTTCACAGAGGCCTGTGTAAATGGTCATGGAAACAGCTCATTTTACGTAACTGATTCTTATCCCTGCCCCTTCTGACATCGCGGAGGCTGAACAAAAATAAGTCCAAAAGGGAATAAGTGTTGTCAGAATCGTCTTACCCTTTCGAAAAAGAAACCGCATCGCAGAGTTTTTATATATTTTTTATTATTGTATCGTGCTCGGTTATTTTTAACCTGCTGAAACGTACACTGTTGTAGGTACCATTGGCTATGACCTGAAACTGGTCGTAAGGTGTGAAGAGCAGAGTTCGGCCAAATTCAGTCTTGCCCACATCAAAGTCAGTAAGGCACTTCATCTAGAAGTCAACAGAAAATCTCCCCCAAAAGGAAAAGTGCACATATGAACTCTTAGCAGTGAGGAACAAGTGAGGTCTTTCTTTCTTACCTTCCTTTTTTTTTCCTTTTTTTCTACTCATTCACATCAAAGTAGATAAGAATGAATTACCCAATGCAGCCTTAGTCTTCCACTGGAGGACCAAGGTGTCACACAAAGTCTTTTTGTTATCGAGATTAGTTTTGAATTTTTTGAGAAGAAATTGTCAGCACAGGATCACTACATTAGTCACAATTACTATTTGTAGTAAGGGGGAAGTGTGAAATTAAGAAAAAAATTACCTCATTTAAACTCCATTTAATGAGAAATTCCTTAGTATAAGTGAGATTTTCATACATCATTCAAAGAAATCACAAGCAGACTATTTTGGTGTGATAATCTGTTTTCAAATAGTCTTTATGATGATACAATTGTGTAAATTCTACTGTGTCATCTCAAGAAACAATCCAACAGTTTTTTGAGCCCAATTCTATTTTGAAGATATTTTGCAGTAGATTATTTGTGAAGTACCGATAGATGTACAATACCATGGACAAGTGCAGCTGCAAAGGGCTGTAGCATACCAAAACTTAATGGATAGAGGTATTTCTTTTAAGTGGGGTCTTTTCCACCTTAGTAAAACGTAGAATTTGATTGGCCAGTAGTCATTCATAAGATTTAAAACATGGCATTTGATTAGATAATTGTCCCCAGTGGCATTTTCTCTCGCCCACTCAAAGAGAATGTTTTGTATAGGGTCACAACCCTGCCACAACACCTTTCCTTCAGGGTTTGCATATTCATCAGCATTTCAAGACAGTATTGCAGCATCAATACCCCATATCTCAAGATTAAAAATAATCTCATTGAGATACACGTTCAGACTGTAACTTTGAGAAATGTATTTTTATATTCTTTAATATTTGCTCTTATAAACAAAGTAAAGCATCTAGTATCTGTTATATTTAGTTCAAGGTAAATTATTTTCTAAAAATCAAGACATTAGAATGAACATCATTCCATATTGATTTCTCCCAAATTTTCTGTGTCTTCCTAGTAACTTCAAGCATATTGTTAACTGTTATAGATATGTTTACTGTAATATCATAATTTTGATGTAACTGTATTGTTGATTATGTTGCAAATTGACACTATGGTCTCTTGTACTAAAAACAATAAATATACAGTTAAAGTTACACCGGTGTATAGAGTAAAGTGTGTTGAAGTTTTTCACATCATTTGGCGTGCATCAGATGTGGATCAAGACAGCCCTTGTGACAACACCAGGTCGTACCTGGCCACCCTGCACTTTCATATTTTCATGCAAGGGACGAGCAAATCCATGTAGCATGTGGTGGTCTGTGGAGCCAGTACCGCAGCAACTCCAGTGATTTTGCACCGTAGACAGAAGAGCTTACACTGACATGCAGGCTAGCATTGTGGTCTGTAGCATCATTTAAGGCGCAATTTAACATGTTTTACTTCTTCATCAGACCTTTTGAATGACACTTAAGGTAGAACGCACCTCGGGGACAGACATTCGGACTCTCAAACTTTTACAATTCTTTTCTGATATACCACATGTGGGGGTTCATTTTAAAGCTCTTGGTAAAAGAAAACTTTTCACCGGCAAAGTTTTTCGAAATTCAAAAAGTTTTATTTTTCTCCATAGAGTTAACACAGGGATGGCGGCCATTTTGAATTTCTAATATCGGTAAATCTTGGGTAATTTGTTTCTGTAGTACCAAAATTCGCGTGGTGACCCCCTATTTTTATTCTTGATTTTGAAAGAGAATGATTGAAAGATTCCTTGAGGAAAGTTAGAGCAAAAGTTTAAGTCTTTCACTTTCGAGGTGCATACTACCTTAAATAGATTCAAGCAAAACGTACGATACTGGGTATCTACTGCCTGCAGGGATATGTATACTGGTACATGTAGTATCAGTAAATGCAAATTATATTAATGACTTTTTTGTTAAAGTATTTATATCCAATGATCCTGATGCATCATTGTTAAATATTCATAACTGTATCATACCAGTATATTGATAGCCTAAATACTGTGATCTGATTGGTCGAGATGTGAAATATGAGACATGAAAATATGCACTCGCCATCGCTCATGCACATATGCCGTGAACTGGTCAAAATCTTGAGTCATACCAGCGCTTGGTGTGGTTTATTGCTTAGGTATTGCTTGCCATGCATTGTCTATGGTAATTGACCTGGTTCAGATCACTGGATTTAGCCCATTAATGATACAGGACATTCCAGAGGAGGACTGTGGTTTTATTTTGCACAAAACTGCAATTCAGTTTGAACATATTTGGTTATTAGTCTCAAAATAAATGATGATCAAGAGGATATTCCATTTTTGCACAAAATAGCGTGTTTCAGCTTGTATAGACTTAGTTACCACTTGAACCCTACCGGTAGTATGTTGCCTGAGTGATAGGCATGGTGCACACATGTACGTACTGGTCTGTGGTAGACTAGCATTGCAAGTATGTCACCTAGTGAAGTGGGAAAGTGTTGTAAATCATCACCTAGGCATGCATATACATGTCAGTGCAAAGCCTGTCTTGTAGGTGACTTTCATATTATTAATGTAAATGTGCCCCCCTCCCCCCAAAAAAAAATTACTGTAAAATGTCATTGTTAGCTCTCCTTTTGTAAAGGTGTAACCAGTAGATACAGAATGAAATTCAATGTCACTATCACTGATTACACTGTAAGTTTTTTGACAAAATAATAACTGAATAAAGAGAAATAAATATTTTGATAACAGGGTGACCATTGCTCCAGTAAAATGACCTGTACAATTTAAATTTTTTTACAGTGACAAGAAAAAATGTTACACTCAGATATGACAGTGGGAAAACTAAACATCAAATACCTACTAAGTTAAAATCATAAAAACAGGAATTGACAACACTGAAATAAAAGATTGCAAACAAAAGGACTTAATGAGTTGAAGCTTACAGTAGATTATATAAGACCAGACTATTTCCCATATTTTTCATTTGTGTTTATTATTTTTATGAGGAATTTGATATTCATGATGGGATTGGACTATGTAAACAAGGTGATGAAACACTATCATTCTTAACAATGGGTTGGGCCAAATTGCAGACTTGATGATGATATGCTTATAAACTATCATCAATTTTGGCTTAGTACCAGCACTTTATGGTGTGCAGAGCCAGCAGTGCAGCAACTCCAGTGATCTTTCCCCAAAGACAATAGAGCCTGCACTTTGTACAGGCTAGCATTGTAGTCTTCACAGTGTTATCAGGCAGATCGGAATTTCATTTGTCTGTACAAAACTTTGAAATACTGGACATGTACCAAATAAAGGGCAACATAAATACCTGGTTGTGCAACTTTATTGATATATGCAAAGTACATTAATATATGCAAAGTACATTAATATATGCAAAGTATAGTAATGTATGCAAAGTATATTAATTATTCATGCTTAAGCATGCAAACCAGCTGATACTGATTCCCACTGAATATTCCACAAATTGTTCATCGTGCATGTTTTCCTGTATTAGACCTCAAATCTCTTGACTTGCCCAAAACCGTTACAAGACATTCTTGAGCACATTCAATTCTGCACGAAATTGTATTTCACCTGTATATGCTTATTGTGACAAGTCTCAAAAAAAAGGAGGTGAAATGTTCCGTAGGAACACCCTGTTTTTGCACAGAACTGGTGTGTTTCGGCTTACACATAGTTGGTTACTACGTGCCGTAAGATCCTAAGTATGTTGCCTGAGTGATAGGCACGGTGCATTCATACGTGTACTGGTCTGTGGTAGACTAGCATTGCAAGTATGTCAGCTAGTGAAGTGGGAAAGTGTTGTAAATCATCACCTAGGCATGTATATACATGCCAGTGCAAAGCTCGCTTGGAGATGAATTTCATATTTTCAAAATGCCAAAAATCACTGAAAAATGCAATATTTGTAGTCTCATGTTATTTGAGTAATCCCAGTGGATATAAAATTCATTGTCAACATGACTGTTTACAATGTGAATTTGTTGACAATAAATAAATAACAGTGAATAAATAGAACTGTTATAATATTAGCTTCATGTCTAACCTAAAGGTGACCATTGGTCCTGTAAAAAGAGTTGTACAATATTAAATTTTCTGACAAGAAATATTACACCAGTCTGACAAAAATATTGCTGGACAGTCTTATTACAGTGTACAAAACTGTCATCAATGAAGAATAGGCAATGATTTTTTTTCCTGTGTTGACCACTCTTGCCAAACAACAAGAGAGAAATCATTCTAACTTAACATGATCTAACTTAATATGACCATTGCTGTATTAGCCAAATTCTAGCTCATGGATATCTGTGTCAGTTCTTCTGTAGTAAATTATGTGTTGCACTTGCATATATGTTGTTATTGGGACACTCATATTGGCACATTGAAGTCCTCTTTTGAGGACATAATCACTGTACAGTGGTCTGAATTGGCTATTGGAGCACACAAAGTTGGATTGTTGTAAAATTCACCAATATTGCTCAGGATCAGATCTAACTTTGCGCTCTTCCGTGTTGGAGATTTCACCAATTGCTTCAGTTGGCATTGAATTAATATTTCACTGATATCCATGCGATTAAAATCACCCATGATGATAATTCCAGGACGAGAGGATTTCGCTTGGACTTTGTCAACTGTTCGAATAATATGATTTTTTGTTCGGCTCTCGTCATTTCCCGGTGGGTGATATATACATCCAACTAGCAGATGTGAAATTGACTCAGGTAGGCAGGTAGGGCGTGCTGTACACCATACAGATTCAATATTTTCATCGCCAATTAACAGGTCACCATTCAACGGTTTTGACTGCAGGCGATTGCTCACATAAAGGCACACTCCACCGCCTTGTTTTCTTGTACGGTCTTTGCGATATAAGTCGTATCCTTCGATCGAGACCTTGTCATTGTAAAGTTCCCTGTTGAACCAAGTCTCCGTCACAGCTGCAATCTGGATTTCATTCTCTTTGCATAAATCGTCCAACTCGTCCATCTTCTTAAGCAGTGACCGTGCGTTTGTCAGTAGCACATTAGGTAAGGCTCCAGAATTAGTCTGTTTCCCACTGCTGGTTGCCACCGAACGTCTCCTCCAATATACCTGCACTCTTTGTTGGAAACTACGAGACAAAGGATTGGCACTCATCGCTGACATTATTTGCTGCTTGTCAGTGCCAACAGAGTAACCTCTCTTCATTGGTGGATTCTTGCATAATGTTAAAATTTTTGACCTCAGCCGAACATTGAAATTCAACCCTGGTTTTGAAGCGTTCATCATTATTGCACAGTTAATCATGAGAGTACTCACCCTGTTGTACGCTATAGATGCCATTCATGCAAGTCGGTCAGATGTGTACAGCGGAGATTGTATTGCTACTTATCTTGAAGAGATACTCATTAAACAAAACAGCTCTTCCTCTTGTCAAAATTTTTCCAAAATGCAGAAATGCTCATATGAAACCGAAACAATGAGATATCTTTCGGACTGACAACGCCCCTCGGCTGAATTTCCTCACAAAATTGCCCATGGTAGGGGTGAAAATTAGTTCACAGGAAGAACTTGAAGGCTGCTACAGGAAGTACACAGTAGGTGTGCATGATGTCCAAATTCGCTGTATATGGATTGGAGTGTGATAGCAGAGTTTAAATCCACTTTAAATGGCAATAACATCACGGTGACCATACGTTTATTCTCCAAGTTTCCGGGAACTCAATCATTGATTAACCAGCAATTATGAGCTGGACAAACCAATGTGCCAATTCAATGACAAATTTAGGTATATGAAATGACAGTAATCTCTCTAATGTAGTCATGACCTGATAAATCAAATACAAGAACAGTTTGACTTCCTCTCTGTAATTGGCACCAGCTCCTGATTTTGTCTGCAAATTTGGCAAAAAGTGTAATTTTCTCTAGTCGTTGGGCTCAACTATGTACATGCTCAAATAGAGATATTGGTCAATTTACAAAGATGCTAATCATGGCATGCAATCCACAAAGGGTGTGGTTTATAAGGACCTGTATGTGGGTGTAGAACTACTACCCTACATGGTACCCTATCTTTGATCTAACATTACGCCATGTCACGTTACCTTTATGATCCACTGATACACAAAACAATGTTGAAGGCCTGGTAATACCAAGGTGTTCTTTTACATTGAAAAATCTACGTGCGTCTGATTTTGAAATATTTGTGCAAAAATATTCCCAAAGAAACATTTCACAAAGCAATTTTTTACTGCCAAATCAGTAATCACATTATTTTGTAATTTTTAGGGTTTTTTACATTTATACATATGTTTAACTGACATATTTCAGTAAAAATCACTCAGTCTTCTTCTGAAAATGATCTGGATTAACTTCCCATTGTTACATTGGCGTAAAGTCATTCACAGTAAAAGCTTTGTGTATAACCATTGTTCAATATTTATTAGAACGTGCTTTGCATTGGAATTATGGATTCCAGAATTTTTTTAAAATGACTTTTTCTGGCGCACGTGTTAAATTCTGAAGTTACGACCTCACTCCACTGACAAGATAGACTTCATTCAAGTCTGTGAGTTTCTAAAAATAAAATCATGTGCAGTAGTTTCTCATGTGTCTCTCCCTTTTCATACAAGCCTATTTGGAATTTGGTAGTTCAGGCCAGGTTTGCCTAGCAATTGAATGCGTTACCTTTGAGTCTGCGCAGTCGTGAGTTAGTTTCTGCCAGATTCACCCTGTGATTCTGGGAGAAACCCCCCTGTATTGCGTTCACCCGACTCGCACGTTTCACATTAAAACAGAACACATCATGTTCAGCCCACTCAAACATTCACAAATCACGGACTTGAACCAAGTCTACTGACAAGACAAATATCGTTTGTACGTGGTCATCCTACCTGAATGTGTGCATGGGGAACAAAACTCTTCTGTTAGATCTGCAGGATAGAGGTATTACATGTTTGAAGTTCCATTAACTGCAAATGTTGATGATCTAGTGTGTGGTTTAGTCCTGAAATCATGTTGAAATGGCCAGTGTTCAACTTCATAGTAGTCAGTGTTTAACTCTGATGTCCCGTACGTTACAGTTGACTGGTGAAATCAACTCCAGACAGGAATTCATTTGTCAACAAATGACATCGACTACCGTACACAGTGTGTTTTGTCGGCAAGGCTTGATAATGTTTTATTTCACCATCATTAGTGGAGAAAAATGAACAACTGTAGTTCTTTTATAGAACAAGAAAATGAAAATATCAAAACTAACAGTTGCAGTTACAGTGCAATTTTGATTTTGGCCAATTCTATCACAGTAGCAATCATTGCAAATTATAGGAAATCAAAATGTTGATATGATACATACATGTAGAACACGATGAGTGGTGTACCAATGGTTCTACTCCGGAATAAAAAGGACGCGACGCGTACGCCGTTCTACATACTCAGTACGCCCAAATAATCACGTGATGCCGGTACAAACTAACCCACATGTGTACTGAACGCGTACGGAAATACACGTCTGTCTGTGCGCGTTTGCGCACATGGCTTTGTTTGTACCGTGGTCGATTCGAATTCCGGGTTTGGCCTATTATGGCTGTAGTGAATTCTTGTTCTACATATAATTTGCATACTAATTAGTTATTTTGCATATTAATGAACATCCACTTTGCAAGTAGACATGGCCTGGTCAAGCTCCATGGTCGAAATGCAAGTTCTTTCTGAAGATCCATCAGAGTTTTTTCTTGTTATTTGGCAAGATTTAAAGAATTCCACAAATAATTGTTAGGCTATAAATATAACAGTTGACCTTTGGTATTAAAATGACATGTTTTAAATATTTTACTCAAAAATGAAGATATAAAAATGTGTGCAATAAAATTATTGTACACAGATTGCGTTGTTCTATAACAGGTACATCAAAGTCGTACGATACAATCATTTAATAATAAATGAGTCGACATTTCTTAAATATTTCTGGTGTTTATTACATACACAGCCAAAATATTTCCTCCCCTGTGACAGACCCTGTGCAGGCCAACTCTGATACAAACACATGCGTGGCACGTACAGATCTGTGCCAGCAAAGATGTATCATGGCTGCAATAGTTGGGGGCTGAACGATAAGCACTACAAGGGCATAAGTGTGTATATACTGCTGTTATCAAAATAATGTGACAACTAGCTAGGGTCTGATATTTCTGTCTTTCTCAACACCTGTGTGTATATATGGATAACATGTACAAAAAGTTACGTGGACTTGCTGTGGTGTGACGGTGTCTGAAATTTCACCTGTGTCAGCAACTTTTATCTATAAGACTTTGTATAGGGCTGTACCATTCAGATCAGATTCAAGCCAATGTACTCAGCTCTGGGATTTGGTGATATTTCAGACCCTTGAACAGGTCCTGTAGACTCTGTACTGGACACATGCAGTGCTATGCATGCACACACATCCATGTTTCAGCCATGAGTTCACAGCACATGGCGATCAGATCACCACTGCATGCAGTTCTGTTGATACCACTCTCTAATCTGTCCATGTTTTCAAGCGCTGTCTTATTTCTCTGTGTCTCACTGTTACAGGTTCTCAGCTGACCCTGTTGAAGGCATGTCCTCAAATCTGCCTGTGGTTTTCTAGCTGTGTAAACCACTGATAAAAGGAAAGCATGCTCTCAATATTGGGCGACAAATTATCATACCTTACACGTACCCTGCAGCAAAAAATTTATTTGTAAAATGCAAACTTCAAACTATATGCCTTGCTAGTATGCTGGATGACTTGGCCGATTTATTGTTTAATGTTTTACTTGAAATCCTACAATCTGAATCTGTTGTTAAACCCATTCCTGTATGAAGTTGAATTTCCTTTGTATGAAGCAATGTCGTTTGTGTTTCTCTCACTTGGGAGTTAGTGGCTAAATTGCTAAGCTTTGACCATCATATAATATCCTCTGCTCATGTCATTGATGCTACAAAAAATACAACAGGCCACTGAAATTTACACCTTCAAATTATTCAATATTAAAACTTATTCAATCCCCCCCCCCCCCCCAGACTTGGGAGGAGTAGGCACAAGTGTTATGTGGACTGGGTAGTTTGTAAAAGTGTAGTTTATGCTGTGAGTTTATGCTACGTTCCGACGGTGGTAAGGCTACAGATCAGAACATTGGAACTAGCATATCTCACAGCATAAACTACACTTTGACAAACTACCCGGTCCACATAGCGCCTGTGGGAGTAGTAGCTAGTCGACAAGATAAATTTGATTGACTCACAGAGCTGTGTTTACTTCAATCAATAAAAAGATAACTCAGGTACTTGTTGTCATTCTGAGACTAAAACTTTCAGGTCAAAGTACAGCTTGTCACTGATTTTGAGAAACAGAAATCTTTGAAAAATGGGCTTCAATTACTATGATCACTGTATAGAAGAAGATGAGTTCAAACTATGTAAAGTGTAATTTTCATTTGATGTATTTTCCAGTCTTTTTAGCTCCGCTGTCAGCGACACGGAGCTTATCAAATAGCTTGATTTTCCGTCGTTGTCGTCCGTCAACAATTGCCTTCTCCTCTGAAACCGCAAGTCCGATTGCTTTGAAATTTTATATGAAGTTCACTTGGGGTGACCTCACTTGAGTTTGTTCAAATCAAATTTTGGGGGCAATTTTTGCCATTTTTGGTCAGAAAATTTCAGTCTCAAAAAACTACTCGTCAGATAGCTTTGGTTGACATGTTCTCAGGGATGATACAATGTGATATATTCAAATTATGATGAAATCTACAATTGTGTATTTTTGCAGCCATTTTAGCCACTTTTTTCTGGCCATTGAAATGAGCTATCAAAGATTTCCACCTTCTTCAATCATCAACATATTGTGTCAAAAATAGTTATTGTCTACATAAACACAGCAGAGCTATATCGGCCGTTAGGTCGCTTGTCTGTTATATTTGAAGTTTCTTTATCAACTCCTAAAATCATATAAAAGTGCTCAGCGATCGATGTGTATATGGCATATGTGAGTAAAATGCCAAATTTGGAAAGGCTGGTAGCTGTATAAGTCTTGGTAATTTTTTCACTACTTTTGTTTTTATGTCAACTACAGTTTCTTGTTCTACTCCCCGAAGCATGTAGGGATACATAATATTCAGCTTGTCCACTCAGCATGTGCATGTGTAAAACTGCATTGTTATTGTTAACAAGTAAATTCTGGTCCCTTCTAGATTTCAAACACAAACAATATAAACTGCAATGTGTAGACACTGTGTTGACAAACAAATACTGTAGTATGTTTAAACCTGCTTTTGGGAGTACTACAAGAACTTGTGATTAACATACAAAACAAAAATAGTGAAAAAAATAAAGGTGGCCCTTGAAGTTGTCTAGACTAAAACACTTTGTACATTAAAACATTGCTTGTAACTCACAATGCAATGTTTGCAAAGCTAGTACATTGCATTTCAACATATTTCCAGGGGAAAGCTATTGTCTCTTTACAATGTAACTGTCAGGCATTTGGAATTAACAATGGTTTTTAATATGCCACGTTGCTCCCCCTTTCCCGATTGCATTTACGTAATTCATCAAAGCAAACCGAAACGTACAATCTATATATCTCAGTCCCTGGTTTGTCATCCACACCCATACTTGGCCTACATGTCTGTCTGCAGACTAGCACTGGGTGGGTGAACCCACAAACGTGATATCACTTAGTATTGTCAATGATTGGTGCAGACAGGTTACACTCTGGTCCCTGATTATACACAGACCTTACATGCACGGCAGCCTGATCTGTAACAGTCTACTTGTACAAGGTTATCGGCTGTTCAAATCATACCATAAATTTTAAGGAAAATGTTCAAAACAGTGCAGCAGCAATGTGGGCTTATTTCCACTGGTTTCCTTTCTGTTAATTATTAACAGTTAATCTTCTTTTACTGCACAACTTTGGTACGTCATGTGTAATTATGCAAAATTCTAAAGTGTTGAAATATGTCACCTTTTTTCATTGTATATTTACGATCAAATGATACAAAGTGGAGTTGATTGAAATTCTTAGACTGTCATAGATGATCCGTTGTGACATTTCTATTATTGATGTAGTCTCTCTCACACATACAGGGATAGGGAATGCCGCAAGCATAACAGTGAGCTGCTAGACCTTTTGTCTTACGGTATTCGCAGCTTGCGCCTTCATCACTACACTTGCGATTCCCCCATCATATGTGCAAGAGACTATACCAATAAGAGACATAAAAGGCACAAGGGACTGTCGATAGTCTATCAAATTCTATGTACAGTAATATTTGGAAACTAAGATATTAATACTAGGGAAAGCTAACAAGGACTTGTTATTAAGTAATTCAATTGACCCTTACATGACCTTTCACCCTGGCATTTTCATTGGTAAAAATTATCCACTTTCATTGAACTCTCAGTGACAGCCAATGATTTTCACAGAATTCTCAGCTTATTTCTCAGGAAAAGTTTTCTATTTTGCTCATGGAAAGTTGAATTTTAGACACAATTTCCAACTCATCAAGGACACTGGGATCAGAATGTATGGTTGTGCATAGGTCACGACAATTGCCCGTTGTGTTCATGCTTTTCACATTAGCTGTGGATACACAGGCGCAGGGGATATGATGTTAGCTTAGTATCCGCTGTCTTGATATATCAATACACCCTTGAGAAACTCTGGTGGTAGGTCTTAGTATGAGTGTCAATGGGAAGGCGGCTTGATACACTCTTGATAAATAACGCTGCAAAGATGCATCTGCATTGCAAATCATCAAAATTTTTCATTCTATATAACACAAAGAATACACATCAACAACAGGCATATATTGAAATACGGGTTTTTTATTTCTACATCCATAAAAGTGAAGTAAGTCACCGAGGTTATCTCTGGTAAAACAAACAATAATTAAATATCAATTTTACTTTATGGATACAGAGTGAAGAACACTTGACAGTCAATGAGTCTCCTATTCTTTCTCAGCTGCTCCACCCAAGGTTCAGTAAAATGGATCATGTTCCATTCTGTATGGGCCACTTCACTGCGAACCAGGGGTGAGCACAGCCAAAAGTTTTTGTCACTTTTTGAGGTTTCTCACGATTTCACTATCGTGCTAGTACTGGGAGGCAACAGCCTCTATGATCATAAAATTGTTTCACATTTTTTAAAGACACTTTCTTTCATCTCTCGTACACGTACGATTCTTTAAAAAGGCAATCTTGAAATTAAATCGCTTTCATCACGTAGCATCTTTGAAAAATAATCATCACATACTTGGATATCAACAGGATGCATACAAACATACTTGTAGAATATCTTTAGGTGTTCTCTCGGTTTTCAAACTGTTTAACTAAAACACAACGATAAAATAAAAGCAAAACAACGGAGTAATATTACCAGTACATATGGATGTATGGTGTTGTGTATCTTTGTAAATGGCGAAGAATATGACGATCTGGCATAACAAGTTAGCGAAAACAGATTTGCCTCTCGTGTACATATGAGAGAAATTGTAAAATATAGCACTGTCCTGAACAAAACAAGCCATACTGATTGAATCTGGCTAACAAATTCCACATGCTGGCATTTATTTTTTCTTTGTCTGTTGTCTTAGTTGGGTAACCAGTCACTTTCCCTGCATAGATCTTTAAATTGGACTTTCCCTGAGCGGCCTTCTCACAAAGCCACAATATGTAAACTGTATGATAGTCTTTGAAAAATTGTTGACACACAGGGGACCATACCAGTCACCTGTCATAAGCTACGGTGTACTACCTATTACCAGTGAGGAACACATAAAAACAACTTTTATCCAATCTTTGGGAACCTGCAGATGGCTGGAACAAATCACAAACCGACAGAAGGAGGGAGGTAAAACAACTATTCTTACTATATCAGTAAATTTACCACAATAAATACCACTCTGCAGAAAGATGAAGATGGCTAAAATCATAAGATTATGATCAAAGAAGTTTGTACATATATGAAAACCTTTTTCTGGCCGTGATTGTAAACAGAGTGTCTTGGTAAAGAATTTATTGCTTTTTTAAAGTGAAAATGAGAAGAAGAAGAAGAAGAAAAGATATTCCATTGGAGTAGCAGAGGGAATCAGAACCAGAGGGATAACATGCCCAGAGAAGTCCTTCATATTTATATCGGTTGAGTCAACACCCTGTCACCAACTCCAGATTTGAAAACAAAGAGTCATGTAATTTTATGTGAAATTGGCCTACTGGCCTTGCATTGGGCTTTTATGATATTCAGAATTAATGTAATTCAACAACATTCTGTGGCACTCTGTTTGGAATGTGTATGCCCAGCCACACAGGTTTGGAGTCATTTTTTCAGAATTCTATGGTTTCGGATTATCTCTCTACTCAGTATGAACATCCACCCCTCTATTTTCTCTTTAATAAATGACTCTCCCCTCCCACACACACCTAACAACTGTGATCTCAAGCCAGTACACAAACTAATACCCTTTTTCATGGCAGGCTCCACTTTTGTAAACAGGTGATAAAACGTCAGTGGCAGGATTAGTCCTGGCTGCATCAAACACTGCTCATAAAAAAAGACCTACTTTCTAAGAAGAAACATCAATATTGTTAAAATTAGTGAATATGTTAACATTTATAAATTTCAATATCTGACAAAAAAAAATTCACAAAAACTTTTATCACAAAATAATACTGGGTTCTCTCTTTTTTTTTCTTACATTTTTATGTACATTGTTGAATAAATTATCCACATGGCACCATATTTACAACTTTATACATAAACTAACACAAAAGGCAAGAACAGAGATTGTTAACATATTCAACATGCACTGGAAAAAGCTTAACAGGGTACTGTTCCAATGAACAGTGCTATTGTCTATGTACCACGACACAGCATCAGTCCTATTTGGAATTGACATAAATTATTGTACTTTTAGACACTGATAGCTATGTTTTTGTAATTTTTTTTCCAGTTCTTTTTTTTCGTTTTTTTTGGTCTCTTTTTGTTATCCATATATAAATTTTTTTCTTCCTTGCTTTTCATGTTTTTCTCTCTTCATTTTTTTAAATATCTTTTTTAAAAGTAAGTTTTGAAATGGGAACTGCAAAATTGCTGCGCGAAACTCTTTTGTGCTGGCGAGCTGCACCAATTCTGTTTGCACAATGTGGGGGCTGGTTCCTATACTAGAAACCTACCCTACAAAGCTAAAGCTAAAACAAAAGAAAGAAAATCAAAAACCTTGAAACACAATAACTTACAATACCATGATGGTTACCTGTATGCCACACAATCAAATGCTGACGTTTTAAGATGCCACTATCTCTAAAATCTCTGAACATAAAAACTATGAGGCACATGGATATTGGAGAAACTAAAATAATTTTTTTTTCCCGTCAAATTTTCCTGTTTACTAATTGCCTACATTTGGGCAGCTTGCCTGATTGTGAGTTGACCTGTACGAAAATTGCTTTTAAAAAACTTGGTGGGGGTTTAAAAACATTTTTGGTAAAAGTGAACTAATTAGCTTCTACTATCTGCATTGGGGTACATGTTGCCACCACAGGGCCATCCTCATCGTGTCGGTGCTGGTGGCTACACGACACGGGTGTGGACGGCGCTGACGCCATGACAACATCTTGACTGTTGTCATCGTTGTAGAGGCGTTTTATGCTATCATATATCTCATCCACCTCGATCTGCTCCACTTTGCGCTTGTTGGGTTTCTTGGCCCGGTGTCTGTGGTACTGAGCTGAGTGGAAGGCCGACCCGAAGGACGATGGCATCTTTATCTTCACTTGCTGCTGGTCTTGTTGTTGGATTTGCTGGTGCTTCTGCTGGGTGATGTAACCAGTGCCTGGCTGACTGCTCAGGTAGGTGGTGATGGCCTCGCGACAACGGATCACCTGATTGTTGTCAGTCTGTGGATGGAAAATAATAAGATTTCATATCAAAATAAATCCACCGGAAATTTTAATGATTTGAAGGAAATTTCATGTACTGTGAATGCCCATGCGGTGTGAGCTGAATACAAATCTGAGTTTGACTCAAATTTCATGTATTATGGAGCACTGTGAACACTAATGGGGTGTGAGCTCAATTAAAATCTGATCTCTTTCTGTCCATATCAAATTCATCCATTCATCTCAACATATTCTGAGGGATAGTGTGAGTAGTGGGTTATTGGATGTACAATACTCTTCTATAAAATGCAGCTACTTATACGTACACAATAGGTTAAAACCCAGAATGTGAATGGAACATAGCACAAACAAACTCACAGGCACAAATAAGGATGGGAATGCATGTATTCCATACATGTTTGAACATGTGGGGTTTTTTTGTACAGCCATCATGTGATCTCTCCTTATTATGCCTGAGTAGAAACATTCAGTATGGAGCAGTGCTAAAAAGGTGGGGAAAACATCTTTGATACGGAGACAGGGCAGAACTTTGACAAGCAGAAATTTAGAAGTTTCATATCAGTTTCTATTAAAATATACATGAGAAAGCATTTCTTCGGAATGCATGTATTCCATACATGTTTGAACATGTGGGTTTTTTTTGTACAGCCATCATGTGATCTCTCCTTATTATGCCTGAGTAGAAACATTCAGTATGGAGCAGTGCTAAAAAGGTGGGGAAAACATCTTTGATACGGAGACAGGGCAGAACTTTGACAAGCAGAAATTTAGAAGTTTCATATCAGTTTTTCTTAAAATATACATGAGAAAGCATTTCTTCCTCCATGCCTTCATGGAACGCTTTTTAGGGTGAAGGAAGGAGGAGAATGGGTAGGGAGGTTAAATTTCCAACACTTACCTGAATCACACGTTGCATCATGATCAGAATGGACAACCAGTCTGGCAACAGGCACTCCAGGTCCAAGCTGATCAATGCCAGGGCCAAGACTGAGCCGCGAAACTTCACCAAGCTGTGGCTGGTCACGCACTGCTGAAGGCGTTGGGTCAGGATTTGGCGGTGGTAGGCTGGGTACATCTCGCCTAAACTAGCCCTCATATCAGTGCCAACAATCAGTAAGGCATGAAACTGTAAAGGAAAACAAGAAGGGTAAATTGGTGGCGAGTCGCTGGGTGACACCACATCATTTGAGGAAATAGCAAATATCAACTCAGAACAGAAACTAGTAATTTCTTTCACTTCCGGCATAACCTACAACTTTCATGAATTATTAACAGACTACTGCTGTGTTAGCACATTAAACTACAAATTGCATTACTTACGATGTTGAGGAAGTCCAACGCAGTGACAAAATTGATGTTCCACCCTAATTTGTCCAGTATAATCCGCTCCATGCGATGGATGTCGGTCACTCCGCAACGGCTTTGGGTGATTCTAATCAGATCATGAGTTGAAGGAATGACCTGTAATGTATATTGACTCCTATTAGCTTTTGTTAGCATGTGTGTACAGCATTTCAACAGAATTTCATACAAATGGCAATGCTTTCTTTCACTGAAATCAGTTCAGATTTCATGAGTTGACATGGCCATCCATCAAAATATTGCCTATCAGATATAAAAACACAAATGATTACCCTGTCAACACTATCTGTTCTGCTGGCTTTAACCCTTTATCCTGTCACTTCCTTATCAGCAAAGTCAGTAAAAAGTCAGCCGAAAACTATACTATTGTATTTTCACTGACTTGCTTTATTATGTTATGGCACATTCAGTTACAGCAGTAAAAATCATCTGTGCAGTATCTCTGTTTTAGAGGCCTTAAAATGTGCAAGACTTTTTTAAAATATGCAACACAAGGGACAGGTTCCACCGTACTTGGCAGAAGGGTAAGGGCTTATATATTGCCATCAAATTACAAAGTCCCTCTAATACATTGGCATGTCACTCAAAAACTGTTTCCAATACCGGTACAAAGTACACTTCTTCACTGAAAACTTATGACAACATTTACGATCAACAACCTCTCCTACTCTGCAAAGGGCATCCGTTCAAATAAAACAGAGCTCATTCTGACGTCCCATTAGTGCTAAATGGGATAAAAGAGATCGACTGAAAAGATAGAAATACATCAAAATTCACAGAGATACACTCACCTCATCTTCCTCCTTCATCTTTATGCCGAGATAGAAGCTACAGATGGCAATGCACTCCATGTACTTTGGTTTTGCCTGGACAACAAGACAAAAGGTAAAAATAACCTGATTAAAATCTAAAAGCAAAGTTGGTACAAAATATTTGCAATCTACTTGTGTGCATGCATGTTTGTATGTATGTATGTATGTATGTATGTATGTATGTATGTATGACAATAATGTATATGTATGTATGTATGTGTATGTGTATCTATGTATGTCTAATTAAGATTACTGTGGACAAGATACCAAAACAATAAACAAAATATGTGTACACCATTAATTTTCCACGCAGTACAAACATGCATGATTTTGAGTATTCAGTGGGTGGCATCTGTGATTAACTGCTGTAATCAATGGCATCCTATTGTGTTGTTGGGTCAATCCTCTCTACAGATGGCCTTGCATTAAAATGAATTACATTTTAATCTTTGATAGATATTTGGCTGATGATCCATCATTTTGAAAACTCAACATATCTGCACTTTGGCATTTAACTCTCAGTTGGCAAGGGAATTAGCAAATATAAAAATTCGACAACAGAATTTTGAGATGTTGTTTGCTGTAATCCCTAAAATTGGACAAGTACCAGGACTCTTAACAGGTCTCCAAACACTCCTACTTTCCAACATGAAAGCCATCACAAACTGAAAAAGTGCCATTAAAAAACGTAATGATAGCATGCAACCATTAGGCAGTCAAGTACTTTGCAAAAGGTTAAAAAAAGTTGAATCCTTCTGTTCTCAGAGTTGAGATGAACTTTCAGAATGGTTCAAAACTGTAGGCTGAATCAGTGATATTTACAGGGTAGCTGTGTAGGCAGTTAGCACAGAATGAAACACTGGAAACTAAGGGCAAGTATTTTCACCTAAAACAAGTCAGCCAATATCAATTATATCTCACATGCGAAGCCTGACAATGGTATGTCTGAGTAGCCTAGCTTGTGTCATTGCCTTTCATAGCGCTCAAGCTCTAGCCTTTGCTTCTGACTCTACTTGTATTTTTCTCACATATTTTAATAAATCTCACATATATTCAGTAAATGTTCGCAGAACTGGACTTTCACATTTGGGGAAAGTGATAACAACAGTGCCAATGAAAATGATGTAATCTTATACCATTCTCGTTTGATGATGAAAAAGTGTCAGATTTCAACTCATTTTTTGAAGTTTGTGTTAAGGTGCTCAAGAGGGGCTGGGTTCAAATTGAATATGATACGTGCCAAGAACACCAGCATTTTCACTGATTACAAACATTATTACCTATTTCATCTAGGTTAAAAATGCAGGTATACACTAATTGAATACGGGCAGCCACAGCTATATTTAGATCTGTAAAATGTGGTTGATTATTCCAGCGATTATGCTTGGTATGAAGGTTAGGTCCTAATGCTTCCTGTTCTAATGTGGCAGGCCACGTATTACCAGACAAGTAATGTCACGACAGACAGGCACAAAAGTAAAACAACAGTTGAGGTCACGATGGGAGTAAATTTCACCATGGCAACTGTGGGATATAAATTCAACACAGAACACAACATTGGTCAGAAAAAATACCCTTGACCTCTGTCCCGAATTGCCAATATCCTACATAAAATAAATCTACTGCCAAATCCTTATCATGACAAAGATTTAACTTAGGGCTTACAGTATTTAAATATTCACACATGTGGTGTATGCGTTGTATACGTTGGCAAACAACAAGTATTGTCCAAAGCCAGATACATGTATGAATAATGAATCATGTACCGCAAAAGTAGATGTGCAGATAGTTAATAAAACCCTGATTTTATTTTCCTTCAAAAGATAAGCTTTAATACTAACTAGAAAAAATTTCATTGAGCAAGACATATTCCCCCATTCCAATGATGAATAACATCTTGAAAAACATTACTCAAAAGTAGTCGTGATTAACATACCACACAAAATTGAAAATGTCATTGTGCAAACAGACTAAGATCACATCACAGGACACCACCGCCTACAGTCTCCTGAACTGACCTGAACACAATACCTCACACTGCATTGTTGCCATGGCTGACCAGGTATGACCATACCTTTCTAAACCTTACATCATAAATACCAGGCTATAATTAGAGCCTGATCTAACTGCACTTGTATTGATCCACATGTATTGCATGACACCCTCGTCATTGTTGTCTGGGAAACAACTTTACAATGTGTGGGAGAGCATCATGTGACAATAACTGCAGTTGCGAAATCAGCAAAGCAAGTGATTATTTCAACATCTTTCCTGAAACAACCATATTTTGTCCTTGAAAGCCTTGAGGAGACTTGGCTGAGGAATTTACATACGCATATGACCTACTTTCCTGCTATGTCATTCTCCAAGATGCATTGTCTTATCACATAGGTCAGAGTGAAAATAAAGTTCTTCGATAATGCTTAGATGTAGCTTTAAACTAACACACAAACTCACTCTCTCTCTCTCTCTCTCTCTCTCTCTCTTTAAGCTGTGAACTTTCACCTTATATATGCTTTAGTTTGTATTGCTCCTTGTTGAAGCACACTTTCAATCAATCAATCAATTTAATGCACACACTATCAGAGAGTATGATGTGGCAAACATATAGAGCCTTCTGGAAGTATGCAAAACAGGCCAGGGGTCAACTGTAAGTAGACAATACAGTACCAAAACTGATGAAACAAAACCATATCACAGAGTATCAGATACCGTTTGAATAGACAAATGGCACTCATTACCAACAGATGAATACGATGGTATACAGAGTTACTGGTACGTTTTTTACCTTTGACAAACAAAGCACCCCCACCCATCACATATGTGGAAGTCCTGGCCTCTATTGGCCTCATTAGAATATTTCATTTCAAAGTAATGAGGTATTCGTATGAATTATTAACCCAATTAGGACCCTCCTAGCCACAGTCCTGCTTCGGCTTACCAAAAATCACGCTCCAGAGTATTTCTGGCTAGATTTAATCAAATAGATTTTCAATGCATTCGTCGACAGGTCAATGGCGAATGAAGAAATTTTGTGCTGGCCATGAACAGAGGCAAAAAACAGGAACAGATTCTACTCTTTGGTAGCAGGGGAAGTGTATGCTAAAAATTATGACTTTTTTATTGACGCTACATTTCGGTTCATCTGAAAATGGGACTTAAAAGGGCCAGTGACTCACAGACAAACGTGCCTTGACTCAAGCTCTTTGAATATTTGAGTTTGATCTGTCTATTTTCACTGGAGACTTGATTATAAATTACATTCTAAAACTGTTTGAAGAGTTCAAAGTACCTGATCACAAAGACAAATGTCCAAATTTGTGACGATGTACCAAAACACATTTTGGATTTAATTTCCCTCAAACAAAGTGCACTGTAGAAAGAGCAAATGGGCAATTTTTCTCTACAATTCATGGGAAGAACAAATTAGATCTATATCTGAAAAATTTAAAAATACTTAAAATTGTGCACTATTAAAGCTCTGCAAGTTTTGTTTGCAAATTATCTGACTGTTTTTGCAGGCAAAAATATACACAACTATATTTTTCCTTTTACGAGTTGATAAAACTTGTGAGCTATTTAGAAATTCAGCAATGAATTTAGCTTTGATTTATGAAATTACAGCTCTTGAGGGCTACAGATTCCACACATTTACAAACACAGCTTGCAAAAGACAAACATCATTAGCGATTCATATGCTAAACACATCAACCTCTCAACACACCCAGGATCCAGCTTTTGTTACCAGAACGACACCACCTTTGTTCCCTGAATCAGAAGAGAGACTAAGGAAGAGTACATGGTAAACCCTGTAGAAATTTGACCCCCCCCCCCCCCTTGAAAAAACAAACTACATGCGAATATTTTCTTTGAATCCAAAATTATCATATTTACTGGTAGAAACAATGTGTAAGGCTCAGCTTACATTGTTACAACATGGGGCATCATTTTTGTTTCATAATTACAGTAAAATAGGTGTTGGCGGGTGTGGAAATGACTCAGACAAGGGCCAATTTTTTTAATAAATTGGACAGAGAGTCTGAAATGAAAAATATTTAAGCTGTTCTCAATTTGTCTTGCAGCTTAGATCTGGTTCTGATTGCTGATCAAAAGGCAATTGAAATTTCAGTCTAAATAAGATTACAACCTTTCCTTTTTGCAATCTTTCTTTAGCCTGCTGACATTCTACAAACTATGTGCTCCCGGAACAATATATCATACAAGAAACCAAAACCTGATCCAATCATGTTATGTAGAAAGGAAACTTACCTTCACAGTTGAGAGAAAGTTATCCAAGATGGCTGTGCTTAGCAAAAATGTCTCTGAATTGTATCTCATCTTGGTGTTCCATCTGAACAGCCATCTGACAGCTTCATCTCTTAAACTAGGTCCAATGGCTTTGTCCTTGAGAGTCAACAGATAAAGAGATAAATAAGTGAATACCAAAAAAAATAAACCGAGTAAAAAACATGAAGGCTTCCAAAGGTGACTGACCTAATTTCTACTTTAGATAGGCTTGGATGAAACTTGCATTAGGATAAAATATATTCTTTTCAGTTCCTAGTAAAGTATCCTTGTATAACAGAAGGATAAAGCTCTTTGATAGAATATTTGTATGCTGCAAAAGCACAGACAGTCTATAGAAAAAGTTTAAAGACACATATAGATGACCTAAATAGCTGAGACTGCCTTTAGTTATGTAAGACACAAAGCCCTGTGCTGGGGGCAAGTGACATAACCTTCTAATCTACCTTCCTTTCTTGTGTTCACCAACACAGTTTATACAATGGACTCTTTCATCTCTGAGTGAGGTGGGGTGGGGGTTTAGTTATGTAACATTTGCCTTGAAAACTATGACTGCATCAAAACAAAACAGAGTGCAGGGTCTCCTGTGAACTAAGTCTCTGATACAGATTTGCCGGCTCTGACCAAGTCGCACTTGATAACAACAATGATAGCATGTCCATCCATCACATCAAAAAACAAATTATTCATTTTTATTTATTTGTTTGAACTCTTTTATATTACCAAACACCCTGAAATCAGGCCTAAACAATTACCCAGAGTAACAAGCATTACTGTCGCCTTTCTGAGTGACTGATGAACTATATCCCCTGGGACATATACAGCACCTCTGAATGAAGTACATGTACAATGTATGGTGACATGGCACCTCCTATGCTTCACCAATTGCACACAAAATGCCATAACGGGCATCAATTCAACATGTGTTTTCCACCATTCCTGATCCTCTAAATCTCATCTCAAGCCACAACAGCTGCCAACAATGGCTCCCAGTTTTTCCATTGTTGTCATATTTCATTGACTCAGAAATGAATTCCAAAATTTGATTATGAAAAGAGCTTCACTTTCATCAGCTCTGTAGTATCAGACAGATAGGCAGTGATATATACGTAACAAAAGTTTGTGATTCAGCAAACGTGCGGTTGAGGTTGAAAACTGTTGAAAAAAATTTTCCATTCCCTCTATCCTTCATAAATATAACATGAAAGTATTTACTTTCTTTATCTGGAATATGGTGGAAATGAGCATAATAACATTCTTTTCCGCAAAGACTATTTATCATCTAAACAAGCGAAGTGAAGAAATCACACAAATTTATACACAAATTACTATAATAATGATAGAGGATAAAAATTAGAAAAAATGTTGCAGAATTTCAAGAAAAGCAAAGACCAGTTTGCTTTATTTCTCTGCCATCTTTAAATTTAAATTTGTGGTTGTTAGAACATGTCCACTTTCATGTACAATACAAGGCTGTTCAAATGTTCCCATTGGAAACCACCAACATTTTGAGGAATGACCATATTAAGCTATGTGGATAACTGTAATATCCTGCTGCCAATGTGAGCTGATAATCCATCACTAAAACTTCCCTCTCTGCCCTACCTACTATCTGACAAACTTCCTCAAAACAAAGCTACTGAGTTTCACAGACCATAAAACAAATCTCTCAATACTGATACTTGTAATGTGTTAAAAAGACTGGTGAAAGGATGAAAAATTGCAGGTAAACCGAGCCACAATAACAATTTTTTTACTCTCAAATTTTCTCACCTCGTCTCTCAGGTCAAATGGGATCTTGTGTTTCAATGATGTTCGCTCCTTTTCCAGGGCATCAACTAACATCGTTCGAAGCTTTTCACCTTGCCCTTTACCCATTTTGACCCGTCACTTAGCTCTCCACCACAGACCTGGAAAATTCAGACATTATACAAAATTATTTGCCAGTTTTATTCTCCATGGTGATGGATGAATACTAGTATAATTAAAATAAAATCGGAAGATATTGATAAACAGAGAATGATGAAAAGATTTTCAAACAACAGCAGGAAAATTGAACAATCTGTAAAATTGATAACAAGATCTACATATTTCCTGTGTTGTAATTTTGTTTCAATTTGACAACTCAAAGTTGACCTTATAGTTTGCATGAGGGCATTTACTGTTTCTCATGAGAGAGTGAACTATATGTCCTCGGGTGTCGTGTCATCGTCAATTTTTCCCTACTTCAAACCTCAAGGGTGACAATATGAGGACATGGCCGTGGCCGCCAACAGAGCTCCCACTATGCAGTGAAGGTCAGCTGACGTGACGCAATGCTGCTTTTGTATGAGCAAAATCATGAAGAACGCTTCAGTTTATCGGTTTTCAGTATATCGCTATGTTCTCCCATGGCATTGGCAGGCTCTCCACACACCAGGCGTTTATATATTGGAGGGAATGAAACCAACTGTAACAATACAGCCGTTGACACTGAATATTTTAGATTAAATGCGAGCCTTGCAAATTATCAAATTGCGCCGAAAAATCATTGACACAGACAAATGGGTACAAGTCGGTCAACAGATTAATTAGAATTACCCAGGATGCAGAAGTTACACGAAATATACATTGACGTATTGGAGAACAAAGGTTAGCCGGGGATTTCCACAAACGTAACGGTTTAGGTTTTTCGCTGACGACATTGTTTCCGGATCCGTTTATGGAACTGAAATTTCACTGTTCAAACGAACGCAAAATTGCCCCTGTCGCCTTTCCAAATTGCTTTGGAATTATCGCGATAAACGGCAACTTAAGTTAGCGAACAACAATTAACCAAAATAATTCCTTTGTGTTCGTCTTCATAGTAGTTGTAGCTTTCCCGAAAATGGCAAATACAAAATGGTGTCTCTGCGCAACTGTCAACAGAAGAAATATCTTACCTTCTCAGCAAAAGTGCAGCAAATTTGGTAGATGGATGATCTATATTGATCCATAAGCGCCCCAAGATACCTCTTCTAGCACATGATGACTTTTTTCTTGTTAATTCTTCGGTAGAATTGCATAAAAATTCCGGCAGACGTAGTACAGTTTTGCCGACAGAATTTCGTTTGGGCGTTAGTTTATATTTACCACAACAGAGGACAACGGCATTTACATAATGAGATCAGCTGGCTAGTCTGTTGCAGCCCTACTTTATCAGTCCGCGTTAAATAATTCCGGTCCACTCTTCGGCTACGTTATCTATCCTCCCGTAAACATAAAGTTTTTTATGTATTATCGCCTCAATTTTGATCATTTTGTTTTGAAAACCCGTAAAAGTCGTCTTGAAAAACTATTTGTTAGATATAGTAAAATATATGTTGGTTCTGGCGCATTTATATTAAACTTTCGATATATGTAAATATTTTTAGATGGGAACCAATGAGAATGCAGATACCTACGTGCAATATAGAGTCGGCGATGACAGTGTTTATTCATAGTGACAAAATTAAACAAAGGTGCTTTTCTAATCTTCGTCTCGCAAAATTGGTGCATTTTATCGTAACATGTAGGTGTTTCAATTGATTACTCATAACTGCATCTATTAGTGGAACTATCGCTTCGCAAACCTGTGCAATGTCGATAAGAACCGGCGACTTGACCCTGGCGAAAATAAAAATAGATCAATTACGTTTCCAATTTTAACCAATCAAAATCAAGCTGGCAAATTAACATATGTCAGTATGTAGTGACCTGTCCTCCAATCACAAATTCATAAAAAAAGCGCCAAGTCCAAACGGTATTTTGGTTACCAGCTGGTGTCCTCAGACTCGTCTAGTAAACAATGTCAATTTAGCATGATGAGCTACGCTTGGTATGGTAAGTTTATAATTACCTTCGTTGATAGTAATTTTGGTAAAGTTAGCGACAACAGGCGACTATTTTTCGCTTTATCTGACAATGATTTGATTTGAGTTTGATTTCGCACACTTTCTGTCGCCTCTATTTGTGAGTCTTCAGGTCTACAGCCGATCAGCTGTCCAAACTACGGACAAAGGTGAACGGAAAGGGGCCAGGGCTGCCGGCTGATAGTGATATGATAACTGATATTGTCATGTAACAGAACCTTTGCACTTGATCTCGATCTGAGTGATACTTATGACCACGTTCTTATCTACACAGATTTGAAAGCTACAAGAATGGAGTGATTACTTTTTTCATTTTTAACAGCAAAAATTATCTTTCAGTTTCACAACGGTGGTGAAAGTGACCTAGCTTCAAAAAATCGATTTCTGTACTAGTGGCATTGTGAGACAGTTCCGTTGTTCCATTCCCTCTGCCACATTCAAAGGTAAGATTTCTAAGACATGATTAACACGGTATGTCAATATCATATTTTTCTGGTTCAGCTGATTATAAAAAATGCATATTGTCGGCCGGGCTGATCATAGACATAGACAAATAGCAGTTTAAATCTTGACATTGTCGGTCAGGCTTTGTTAACTTTTACAATATTTTACATGTAATTTGTAAAATTATACGTTTTATTGTACACTCGGAGTCACAGAGTTGTCACATCGCAAGCGCAAGAATATCGGTCTTTCATTGTCGCCATGTATTTTCAGATAGTGTTGTGTGATTTAGGCATAATCTTTTAGGCCTTGTCAATATATATGTCTTATTAACATCATTTCCATATATTGTATTTTTATGAAAGGGTAGAACTCCAACATTTACATGTTAACAGCCAGGTTGTCAGGTTGACTACGTGCTAAATTTATTTTTGGCACGCGTAAAATTAACACGAAACTTAATTTTCTTTGTTCAGGAAGAATACATACTTGAGCGACCTTTAGATATGCAAAGATAGGATATTTGTCAAAGCGTTGATTTCCCCTTTCAGTTGCGATCGTTGCGTAATGCCAATGGCTTTGGGTAAACAAGCGACGTTGTATATTCACGTAGTAATCACGCAGGCACCATGTGTACCGCGCAGCCGTCACAGTTACAGTAACCTTTAGAGCCGTTACCAAGAGATCGCAGACCGCGTATTGTTCTGTACATTCATCGGTACATCTCGTCCGCGGTCCGATATGTTCCGCCTTCAGGGTTTTATTGTTCTCTTGAATGGCAACACAAATGCGGCGACATGGACTGGTGCATATAACTTCTTTCGTTTCGTTTTAAAATTTTCAACTGTACAGATGGCCCAACCGACGGTCAGCGAATATCGAGAACAGATGACCAATTTATTGACTTCTCTCCAGAGTGCCTTGGAGAAGGAAAGTGGTCACAGTCAACGGTTAAATGGCCCGCATAACATGAATAAGGTGAGTAGATGGATACCATTTTGCCGCTGCTTGGGTGTGATTGTCACACTAAATTTTGTCAACAAATAGAGGGACCGTACTGCATATATGACACTTGGCCATAGTGCCCTTATATCTGTCCAGTAGAATTTTCATTTCTGTCATATTTGAATTAGTATTTTAGCCAAAGAAAATAAAACCAAAGCTCTAAACAATCAGTGCTGGTAACACTCCTGTACTGTTTGTTTGTTTTTTTGTTTACTTTCCTGTAAATATAGTGAAAGAACCAAAATTTTACATGTATTTTTCTCAATGCAGAAACAATGCTTACTGTGCAGGTTTGGTTTTGGACAAAATTCATAAATATGATCTAAAACTGCTTTTGTACATGTAACATTCTTTTTTCCCTGCAAAATGTAAAAACAATAATACTTAAATTGGTGTTGCCATCGGCAGTGTTGTTTCCTTCAAAGGCAAGTTCAAGACGATAAAAAGAAAGTACACAAACAAAAGAGGTCAACTATCATATGAAAAACTATGAACACTGAATCTTTATTCAATATGACACAAAAAAACAAAGTTCTGAACAAATTTAGAAAAATCAGTAAATAAATGCATATTGTGCACTGTCATGATTCACCTATTACTGCTTGATACATATGTTGGAATTTGCATTTTAGATGAATATAGAATCAGTGGGAGGGAGTGAACCCCTATGCTTCTTCTGTATTTTAATCTGCAGGTATGTGTGTATATTCATGGATATAGCACTGGTGCAGTCTTTGCTACTACCTCCATGATATAACCGTAAAAGTGCTTGCTTTGATTTGGCTATTTCAATTGAATTGTATCTCCCTGAGCATGATACATTACAATAAATGTGGGGTTTTTTGCTAACAAATAAGTGATTTTAAATCCCCAAGGAAATGTTTTAGATATCATGGTGAAAATTAATGATTTTACAGCATTTATTTCTAACTAACCCAATAGTTTGTCCACACAGGCACTTGTGGGCTGGGTAGTCTGCTTGATCGATCAGTCGATCGTCTGCTCAATCTATTGATAGCATATTCATTTCTCTGCCCTCTACTGCAACTACATCAATATATTGAGATATGATCAATAGATCAAGCAGACTACCCAGCCCATAAGTGCCAGTGTTGTCCACCATCATTCTTTGTGAACAACTCAACAGATTTTTTTGTACATTGATGTTTCTGATGTGTATCAAATGAAATGAAAGCCTTGAGATCACATTGGGCCAGTATTAATAAACTTGATCGTTCAAAAGTGGTTACTTGTTGGTGTAAAGGCTGTCACACAGGCTGCAAGTGATCTTGACTTGGTGTGGGGTCTATGTACCCCTCTCAACCATAAAAAGTTTTGGTTCAACATCATGTCACTGTCACAAACAGGTCAAATTCATAGATTGGTGGCAGGGTGAAAGTCGTCATCATTTATCAGGGAAAATACTATTTACTATCTGTATCAATTTGAAATTGGTCTTTGGTCTGGAGGCTGAAGAGGTCTGGAGGCTGAAGATAATTTTGAAAGTATTGATCATTCTTAAGTTACTCTCATTTTGAACTTTGACTCTGTTAAATGACCACACTAATGTCTTCCTGTAAAAATCATCATTGACATCAATAGGTGCAAACAGCCTGTACAAATTACTAATGAACATTAACAAATAAAATCTCAGATAGAAAATCAAAAATGAATTGTACTGATGAAATATCAACAGCCGTAATTTTCTGTGGTAACTGTACCAAAAGCTCATCTAAACTTCATTTTCCAGATCCAATGACACTTGACCTTTCTTTGATAGTCAAATTAGACCTTTTTACCTTCTTTTTAGTAAAGACAGCAGTTAAGACTTGGTGCAAGTGATCGTGTGAAATAAAGTCAGTTTCAACAACGTTAACGCGTTGATGTTACTTTCTATTTGAAATGTTTTGTCTGAAATTCCATAATACAATCCTATGCTGTCTTTATTCTAGTGTGAGGTGAACACTACGGGTTGTGGATTTGCATGTTCCTGGAGTAAATGCAATCTTCAGAAAGTTTCTCCCACACATTTTTCACAAGTTTCTGCATGTTAGAGTTGTGCATCCGGCTAGTTCATAATCAATATAGATGTGGGACCACTTGAGCTGACAACGCTGGCATGTCTGCCATCACTTTTTGCTGTTAATACATTAAGTTGAGTGACTGATTCGTATTTTGGGGAAAAAACATTGTACGATCCTATACGGCGGTATCACCACCTATCTGTCCCCATCAAATCAGACCTCCATAATTATTTTGACACATGGCCAGAAGACCATTAAATTATCCATTGTGATTGTTAGTGCTACATCCATTGTTCCAGATATCCTTCAAAAAGGCTTTGTTCAGTCATGGAGGCAGAACCTGGGAACTGTCCTCAAAATGTTACTTTTGTTTTAAATATTAACTTGAAATACATTATTATCAGTATTGATTGATTAACTATCGTCTGGTCACTCATTGACTAATTCAGTCTTTTGATAACTGCAGTTATGAATTTTTCATGAAGTGTACTGATTTGTATTGATTTTTTTTAACCATTGTTGTTGTTACTGGCTACAATGAACTATCGGACTGGCAATTCCATCAATTACACCTCTGGAAAAGTTGTATCACATTTTTTTCATATTTAGACTTTATTTAACCTCGATAAACTGTTGAGCCAATGGCTCTTCTCACACAGTGTCGAGAAATCATTAAAATTTACAATATATACATTAAAAATTGCACACATCCATGAAGACATGAAAGGCAAAACATACAATAGTATCACTTATCACTTATATATAACTCATGATATGCCTTCATAGGCATAATTACGTGGAGGCTGGGCGTCCACACAGCCTGCCCTCTGCTGATAGGTTAAAATGACACACCACACACTGATGCAAATTCCCTACATGTACTACTGTACATGAGATTAACTGCCCATTTTACGCAGAGAGTTCAAAAAGTATAGTAAGTCGCAGGGCACACTGTCTCTGAACATAGACTCATGAAAACAAAATGGGTATTTTTCTCTCCTCTGAACTTGCCTGAAGGACTCCTGATTGTGTGAAAATATGTTGCACCAACTGACTGCATAATTAAATAATATGCATTATTCTGCTTTTAGCTCTGCATAAAAAAAGTAGCAAAATTGACTTACCTTACAAGGTATAAACTAAGGTTTTTCTTTCTCATCACCTTGTCACTTTTCTTTGTTGAGAGAAAGGTCACACAGAGAAAGAAAAGTTTGCAATTGAAATTATGAGGAACTCTGAATTCACGTTTTTAATAATGAATGTAATTATTCCCACCAGCCACACAATATCATGATTATTCAATGAAATAGCAGTAATGAAACTGTCACATCTCAAATAGCTTTTATAATTTATATCAAATACACCGCACAAAGGAATGAAATTATTTTAATGATGTCATTACATTTATTTCAGCATAAACCCTAGAAAGATTGTAATGAATAAAATATGTACAAATAAAATTGTGATCATTACTACTCTTTAATGTATCATGGTACTTCATAAAAATTCCCCCCCCCCCCTCAAAAAAAAAATCCCTGGTAAATTAACACATACTGACTTTAAGCCTCTACAGATACTATCCAGCTTTTCAAATCTAAGTGGAACTGTCAACAAGAAAATATTTTTCCCCGTTTTTTTGCTGACATGCAACACTGTCACTTCTTCAAATAGACTTTAGGGAAAGGACGATTGAGTAATAAAATTAACAATAAAAGCTTTCAGGGTTTATTACAAATAACCTTGTCGATTCAACAATAAATTAGATGACTTTTTTGTGATACAACTTTCAAAATTCATCACCCGCAGGGGACTAAGTCTTTATATGTTCACGCTGTTATTTCTTTTGTTTAGAGAAGAGATTTGTTTTGTAGAGATGATTTATTTTAAGACTTTGGCCCTCAGAGCCGTCTGCCCTCACACTATTTTCCATGACTATTTCAATGGTGTGTGATGATTTACGATATGTAGCTGTACTGAAGTGAAAATGATGTCATTGAATGAAGTGTTTTCATGCTATGACAAATTCGCAAATTGCTCTGACATGTATTCCGCAACAGTAACTATTGAGTTATTTTTTTATCTAATTATTTTTCTCATGAAGGAAAAAGCATATAGGTATGACTCTAAACATTGTTGAAGCAACATTAGAAGTTATGGCACACATCCTTTGTTAAATGCTGTCACCATGTTTTTCCAATTATGCCCCGGAAAACAACCAGGTTTTCGGAAATTTGGAAGGAATGTAGGGTTAGTGAAGTTCTTCAGATGAGTATTCACCATGGCCCAACCTAAAAGATTTCTTTTTTCAAACTGCTTCATCAGACTACTGTCATCGTCTGCCACTGTTTATAAAGTAGAACACTTTGAACATCTCAAGCAATCCTAATGCCATGGTTTCTTTTTTCCATTCCAGGAAAAAAATAACATTGTTACCCCGGAGATGCGAAGCAACAGTGCGTGCAACTTGCAAGTGTTGAATCGTTTCTACAGGCACCCATCAGAAACATTCATGCTAGCTGTCAGTATCATGGATCGATTTCTCTCCGTTGTCAAGGTAATCCAACATTGCTGGTTTCAGTTGCCATAACGATAACCCAGTGTCAATTTCATTTCGTGGTACATTTCTGACTGAGTGAAATTTACTCATTTTTTACAAACAGAATATTTGTTTCATATGCTTTTCCCCTTTGGCAGTTAAGTCACCTTTGACTGCCTGACCTGCATTGTAAATTTCAATTCTTCACGTCATCTGTCATAGACGAAAATCATTTTCTTATGTCTCAATTCCATATTGAATCACAGATAATGATCATTCCAGAACCATTATCTTGTAAAATTAGGCTTTACAGAATAAACTTGCAACATTTCACTTATGGTAAATTTGTACATTTTGTCAATATCAATAGCTCCAGTTGGTTAAAAGTTTTGCTAGCTGGAGTGAAATGCGAATTGGTGTATTGGAATGGAAGCCAAATCTTGCAGATGCTCGTCATTTAAATAACTCAATTAGAGGTCATATTTTTCAAAATATATTTATGTCGCAATTTATCGTTGATTGCAGTAAAAATGTTTAAACTGATGGAGCCAATTTGCATAATTCCCAGGGTTCTAATCAGCACACCAAGGACAATTCTGTATTGTGCAAAAAAACTTGGCATATGGCAGTTTTTCGGAGAAACTCTTCTCGGCGAATGTATTAAAAGAATGAAAACGTTGATTGTTACAGTGTGAATTTGGCCTTAAAATATGATTGATATGATATTGCCATTTATTCATTTTTGCCTCATTTGCATCTCTGGACAATGGTCAGCTTTATGATTCAAATGGCCTCAGAAGGCCTTGAAAGCTCTATCGATTTTATCACAAAACACTTTGGGCCTTGTTGTAATCTTCCGTCTGATATGCAATGCAGATCTCCACAAGTCACCCACTTTACATGAACTGAGCTGCTGATTTCGTCAAGAATGACCCATGATACTTTGGCATTACCCATGATTCAGTACGATTTCATACACACTCAGCCCTGTATGGTATACATTGCTTCATCATGGAGTCAAGCAATTCTCCTTTGTAGATTTGTAGACATAAATTTATGAACTTGATTAGTTTCATATGTTTGGAATGCAGGATTGGATACCTAGTCTTTCACATTGCATGCACAGAGTACACTCCGACAAGTGCACATTATATTTTAAAGCAGCAGATAACATTCTTTTATCAAAATTTGAAACATATTTACCAAGCTATACTAATTCATGAAACAAAAGGAAGGAAACATGGTACACCGTAAGTGAAGTAGTCACATTTGGAATGTATAATGAAGCAAATTAACACTTGTGCTTCTCAAATTGGTCATTACTTGTATTCAAATATTGCAGTTCTTTTTATGTGTACAGTATAGTCTTACCCCTGTTTTTTAAACAGTGATCTAATTTTGGAATTCCACAAGTTTTAGTATGTTGAGAACATTCTGTGGTAAAACAATGTCTGATAAAAATTATACAAATTTCAATTGTAAACAAATATGGAATACGGCATAAACATTTTGAATAGAAAAAATAGTCCTTTGGTACAGATCAAGGAGACTTTGTGTGAGAGAGGAGCAATATTTTTGTAGAATGCTTTCTAAAATCCAAGTCTGAAAACAGTAGTAAATTTCCAAAATTCCTCGAGATGCTGTACATAGATGTAAACATTCTTACATAGAATATTTTTATAAACTATGGAAGAAATACTACAGTGCCAAATGCAAGATATGCCAACATCCACATTGACAAACAATCATTTGCATAAAATTTTAATAGAAATACAATGCTCATTAATATGATTTGCATAATGAATACTAATCTACCTTGCTTCTTGCACTGGGATAGAAATAGCAATTATCACATGAGCTTTTGTACAGTACACTGTATTTACACAATGAATAAACATGGAGGACTTTTGATGGGTCTGAGAACAGTGAAGGTATTTAAGATATTTTTCAATGTCATCTGCTTCTAGGCAAGACCTCACCATATGGCCTGTGTCAGCGTAAGCTGTTACCACATAGCGATGAAAAGCACTGTCAGGGAGCAGGTAATGTAAACACTATGTAGCCATCAAAAAGTGTGCCCTTAGGTTTCTTGTGTTCATGTCTGTGTACACACAGCGTAGTTTTCAGCGGCGCTCCAGTGACTTGGAATAATTAGTTGCACAGTCAGAGATGACCCATATTCCCTGACCTTGACCCGAATTTGAACAAGGAATTTCTGGTTTGGGACGTGAAACGCAATCCTGTGTCATTATTAAGTTTTATTGAGCTATTACTTTTATATTCATCGTAAAATGTTTCTGTTTTGTTTGCAAAAATTCAAATTATATCGAAATGACTTGATGTTAAATTTATTCAACATAGCTTGTTCTACATGTAAGTGTCAAATGTTATTGTTGACAACTGAATAACACAGTAGTTGAAGCTAGTGTTCATTTATCAACAACAACGTCGCATTTCTGTACACAACATGTTATGTTAACGGGGGGGGGGGTTACTTTGCATTTAAATGAGAAAATAAGAAAATCTACAAGTTATAGAACAGAAATAATGAAGATATAACCAAAAGTTACAGATAATGCCCCTTTCATCTCCATATTCATCAATGCAACCTTTCCTGACCATTTGCAGGACGTAGTGCCCACCTCTGACCTTATCCGTATCAGCCAGGCTGGATGCACAGTCAGTGACCTCCACAGAATGCAGCGCATCATCCTGGAAAAACTGAACTGGAACCTGGATGCTCCGACACCTTTGACATTCCTGCATATGTTCTACACATTGGCCCTGGCACACGGCTACTTACCTATCAAAGATGGAGATCTCAGATTCCAGTCACTGACTTGGAAGCTGGAAGCTTGCGTCTGCCACAAGGCTTTCACCATTTTCAAGGTACATAAAAAAGACATAGATCTTTTGTTTACTGAAATAGTGTTAGTCAGCTTTGACATTGATTTACCAACAGATCTAGATTGCATAAAACATGAAAATTCTTGGATGAATTATACCATATTGAAAATGTGTAGCATCTGTAGTGCTATTAGTACTCCATCGCAATGTACCAGATTGCATGTTGGCCTGATGTACAACAGCGCCCTCTCTGTTTACTTTCAAGAATACTTTTGTAAATTGAGGTCTAGTCAGGTCATGATCTGACATGTCAGTAATGTTCTCTCAAGCTCATTCAAGTATCAGTTACATGAATATTTGCATATCCTATAAGTGATTCTATAAATTTATAGCTCTTCCTCTATAGCTCACAAAAACGGAGCAAAATTAAAGGTTCAACAGGCAGATTTCTCCCTAGTGGTAAACATATATTTGAAATGTTGCTAGCAGATGAAAAGTATGTCATGCAATAGCATTAATATTCACTGTCATATCATTTGTTGATTTTGAAAACTTTTAAGTTGTTCAGGCAATGTGTGTTAACACGTTTTCCCAAAATCATGAACAACAGGATCCAGTAATAGCACTCACTGAGGAAACATAGGAAGTCCCGTTTCCACCTGTGTCTCTCTATCTCTTGAAGGATAACTGGAAAAGTTGTGATATGGAGATGAATGTTAGTAATCTGTATATGATCATATTGCATGGCCTAGCAGGGTCCATGTGAAAAACTTGGCTTTTACAATAAAGGTTATCATTTGAGAAATCTTCAGAATGATTGAATTCAAAGCTTTCTGTCCTGACTGGGTTAAAACCACAGCATAAACTCTGGCAGGGGTCAGTCACCTTTTCCCAATAAAGTTGACTTTGTTTACTGGAGTTTTAAATGAAATTTATGCATTTGGCCCTTTAGGACTTTAGTCTGTCATACATGTAGTGAATCAGTCCTGAGGTCAAAGTTCTAAGGGTCAAGTCCAGGTCAGAATCAGTCATTAGGTGTCCTCTCAAAAACAGGAAACAGAACGGAGACACTGAGAGATTTGATATTGGAATGTTAGCTTTCGCTGGCGCTGATTAACTGCTTTGGGTGTTTTTTCCGACTTGGCAGGCTTCCACGTTGGCGCTGTCCTTGTTGAGTTGTGAGATAGCGGCGTACACCACAGAGTACAACAGCTCGGTCAGTTGGATGAGGGCCACCCTGTCGCTCCAACTGCTCACAGAGGTAAATAACATCGCAAATCAAAATGTTTGCAGAGGAGCCAGTACAATTTGGTGTTTTATTGTATCAAGTACACACATCAACCAACCCTCTCAGATTCATGCAAATGATTTTTGTGGAAATTCTGCTAGAAATTCAAGTGGTTTTTATCCAGACCCCAATGATTTTATGCTGTCACCATTAGACATTTTGTGTCAGTATGTTTTCATTAACAGTAAATGTATTCATTTTTTCCGATAATTTTGTCCAATGCTGAAACTGAGTGCTCTTATCCTGATGCATTTAGTGCTATCATACATGCTACTGTAAACTGTTTGAAATGCCATAAAATGCTCAGAGGCTGTGTTGACAATCTGCATTCTGTGTATTTCAACATACCGGTACTTTTGGGAGCAGAACAAGAAAGTGTATTTGACATTAAAAAAAAGACAATAGTGATAAATTACCAAAAGTTACAGCCACTGGAGCTTTAATGATAAAAGTGCTCTTTCTTCAACAGATCACAGACTGTGAGCTGCTGCAGTGCAGGACGCTAGTTTGCGAGTTTCTTGAACTCTACTCATCACCAAAGAGCAAGATGCCGAGGAGCAAACTCAGGTGGATAATCTCTGCTCGCACGGCCAAGCAGCTGCAGTTCAGTGCCCAGTGCATCACAGGCTTACCAACAATCCATGAAAATCAGATATATAGAGCGCCCTCTGGAGATGAAGACTCCTGCAACAGGTATAATGTTGTTCATTCTTCTGTCACATAGAATGTTTCATTGCAAACAAATTTCAAGAATTAATTTACTCTTTTTTTGACCGAATTAAATTTTGGCGTAATTTTGTTGAATATGAGAAGTTCAAGTTCATACAAGCTATCAACATCTTGTTAATGTTAATATTTAAAGTAAAATATCTATAGTTTAAACTGTTGATTGCTATTGTACAGATCAGTTATAGGAGATAGTTTGATTTTTTGGGGGGATAGGTTTGCTAAAGTTTGTCTGTTGATTATAAGCTGTATTGTCCTGGGATAACAAAAAGAGTGGAAGAGGCGTTGATCTCTGTACAAAAGAATGTTTATCTGTGGCGAAATATGACAACTTTTATGTCAATAACAATGTAGGTGCCAAAAGCGAGGTACATCACCAAGTTGATCATCATCAGATTCAAATCAGATGTAACATTAAGAGATGACTTTGCCCTAGTTTCTTCTCAGCCGATGCTGCCTCCCAGAAAACAAATGGGAAGGATGCCAGAATAGCGCATCATGTCAGGAAAAGTTGCCAAAAAAGACCGGAAGTCCGTGGAAATTCATCAATCCTTTGCCCTAGTTCAGCTCATTTGAAATTAAAGTTGTTGTGAAAACTACCACACAGCGAACGTTGGCCTGGGCGCCCTAACATAACTTTGAAATGATATACCAGTTTCAACATTCTCCTTTCAGTACACAGTTGCTACACATTTGCATCCATGTAATGATTACATTTGAAATCTCGGGTTTAGGAAGAAAACTCTGTTCAGTGGTAGTATTATTTCTCCAGTAACTGCCAAAGTTAATCACAATTTTGTCCACTACATCCTCTGGATTGGCGAACACTCCATTTTCAGTGTTAAAACATATTGTTTACTTCTAATGGCTTAAAGGTTCACCATGAGATTTGCAGTTCAACACACTTTCTTGCATAACAATGTTCGCTGCTGTACATCCATACAACCCCTTCGCTTTCAATGGAATAGTTGGGCTTCCGCAAAGGGAATTTCAGGGTACGGAGGTTAAGTGGCTCAGCCCCTCTCCGGGATAAAAGAAATTTGTTTTGCCATATCGCATTTCGAAAGCTGTAGGTATTTAAAAGTGGGCGATAAATCTACGGGATATCTTCTTGACCTGTTTGTAGTAACTGTACTTGGAAATAAAAAAACACCCTTGAAGTACCGATGTTTGACTCTCACATTCAGGAGATTCCAAAAACAAAATATTGTAGTGTGTGCGTGTGAGATGCATGTGTTTGTTCACTTTTCACATTAAGTACCGGTCAGACTCTCTTAAATGGTTGGAAAGGCTAGAGCGTCAGTTATAAATTTCAACAAAACTATTAAAATATAAAAGTAGTCAACATTCTCAGTGGAAAAAAAAAACAAGACATTTGGGCACAAAGGCATTGTAGAGTTATAGCCTGTTAAAACTTCTGAAAAACTGACCAAATAAGAAGAAGTTGGGGAGTCCTTAGTGTATTAACTATGGTAGAGGTCCCCTAGCTTTTAATAAAATGTTTGAAAAGGGAAAGTCATTATTTGCTGTTTTTCAGGAAAGTTTGACAAGGCGGTGCTGGCATTCAGAGTGAGTGACTGCTATTGTGAATGCATTTTTAGATTCTTTGAGTGTCAAAGAGGTGTCAAAAGTGAGATTACCCAAAAAGACTGCACTGTGACTTCAAAAGAGGGGTGCAAATATAGCTTGTTTTCAACATTTTTGACAGAATAACAGTTTTCCTACATAATTGTATACCAATTTAATCCAACTTTGAAATAAGATATGGACATGGAATTTTTACAGCCTATTAACAAGGTTACAGATAAGATTTGTATGGCACAATTTTTCTGTATTTGAAGTACTTTTTGAAAAATCACATTTTGAAATTGTAAAGAATTTTTAATAATTTTTTGATATATAAACCCATGTAAAATCATGAAAACAAATTTTATTTACAAATCCTGCCGTACAAATCTTATAATAAATAGTGTCAACATATTTATAACTAATTTGGTAATATTAATACTATCCAACTATTATTAAACTCAAATATGTAAAAAAAAATATGAAAAATTAAATTTTAATATTTACTGGTGTCATCTTTCAAAATCATGGCTGCAAATATACAATTTTTATATTCTTTGGAGAAAATATTAACTAAGGGAGATATCCTGAAAATTTGAACTAATATCTTGATTCTAACACTTGAAACTTGACATTAACTCTGAGAAAAGAATTGGTGCAAAAATAGCCTTTCCGACCACCTTAAATGGTTTTCATAGAAAACATCAGTATCTGTAGAGTCACCATTTCCCACTTGAGGTTGCCCCTTGGCCTGGGAAATATATCAGGAAAGCAGCTGTCTTCAACAACCCCTGGTTTCTGCACTTCGTTCTTTCCTGAGACATTGACTTTTACTATATGATGTGACTTCCATAAAAGTTTTATCAAGTCAACCTGGTTGAGCTAAAGCTGATAAAGAAAACTGCTGCCTCCTTAATGTTCCCACAAAAAAATCTTAGTTTTCATTTGATGTTATGATAAAACTGCCTTCGGCACTCCAAAGCCATAAATATAAGTCTGAAATAAATTTCATCCCCCACATTTTGGTGAAACCCCCTGGCATTTCTATGGTTGAGGTTGAATCCATATGTGAAGAAAAGGCTCGAGGGGTGCATGTTTGTAATTCCGTGACAGCCCATGTACATTTCATTTTTACCCTCTGTGATTATAAGTTCATACATCCAAGTTCAAATCCATTTGAAACAACTGGAAATGAGGTGATATTCCAGCGCGATTACCTTGATAAGTATCACTAGACAAATTCGTTGCTTCCATCAGTTTGAGCTGTACCTTACACGGATTGCTCAAGTTTGCAGGGTTTCCAGGTAATTGACTCTGTATCTCGTGAGAACGGTTGTTAAAGTTTGAATTCTGTAGAAACTCAACATCCCTGGATGTCGTGTGCAGACATCCAAACATGTACGGTAATAAATGCCCCACACCATAAATTAATCCCAATTGCTCGTTGAAAATGTCCTGAAACACCACAGCAGATGGAAGACATCGTGAAAATCATTGCAGAGTTTTATTACCAAGACCACATGTACTCAATGTTATGTATCTCGCTTTGTTGCAGTTCCATGGAAGAGATGCAACTTCTGCCCTCCATGGACGCCGGTGACTACATCCACTGCGACGGTGTCAAGGATGAAGACACCACCAGGTCACAGCCAGAGGAGGTTGCCATGGATACAGGCAGAGACAATTCCATCTGCCTTGATAAACCATTGACATTTGCCTATAAGAATGAGGACTCTGTGCTCTGCAGATTTCAAAAGGTCCATGGCTGTGTGCCAGAAATCAACGTCAAAACAACATCATGACGTATGTACATTTCATCCCCCCTCCCCAACTGAACACTTCTTTATTTATAATAAGTTAAAAAAGGCTCTACAAAGCAAAGATGAAATCTTTGAATTTTTTAAAGAAATTTAATTATTGTAATTTAACAGTTTTTAAATGCTTTTAGGCGTGCTTTTATTTGTTTTGCTATGGAAGAAAATCGCAAAATTTCAAGAAACCTGCAATACGCACTCCTCTGTGTGATTTGCAGCCTGTTTCAATCAACAGCCATTTGACCTTTGACCTAACCACATGTACTTGCTGCGGTAGCAAAATCCAGTATGATTGCACAGCTGGTGGTAGTATCCAGTTTCTGACTGTGTAACCCTAACTAAGTGTGACCATACCACAGCTCTCAAAAAAAGTGTCCATGGTCTAGTCTGGATTTCTCCAGAGGTTTTTACAGCAAGTGGGCAGCCAAACTGAGAAAATGCTCTCTCCCTATTTCCCCAATGCAGTGGTCCAAGCCAAGCATTGAAAAACTATAGTAGGGTGGAAGACACTATTGTGTTGAAAAGGTACGACAAGACTGCGTGCTATGCTTTATGTTACACATGTTTGAAATTAAAATGGAAGTACTATATTGTAGTTTTGCACTGGTCGCAGATTGGAGCTTGTGAGCTCAAACCACTTTAGGACTTTTTTCAGAAATATTCGGTGCTGCATTATGATTAACAACAGCTCAGAAACACATTGTGGTTTAGAAAATACAGTCAGGACATTGTGGTGCTGTTGTCAAGAAATGTCTATTTTGTGCAAATTTTTTAATATATTGCAGTATTGTGTGCATTTTCCATGAAAAGTTAACTTTTTCTGTAAAATATGCTATCTGTTTGTTTGTTTGTTTTTTGTTGAAATGAGCATTTACCAGTTTCTGCATTCAACACAAGATTCGTAGAAACTGATCTTTCCTGGCAACCATTCTAGTATGATCCTGTGTCAGTTCTTTGATATTTATTGTAGCTGTTGCAAATATTGGCAGTATCTGATCAATCAAATGCATACCATTTTTGTCCACATACAGTCTTTTCGAAATTAATTCATGCTGGCAATATCACAGAATAGCATTCACTGTTTCCTTTTCAGTGATTTCATTAAGATAATTTCTTATCAAGTTCCTGAATTATTTATTTTTTAAAACTGCTTGATCTTTCTTGTGTCAAAGACTTGAGAAAAAGGAAACAGAATCCACAGAACTTTTGACAGACTTTGTTGATTATCCTGAGTACCTCTCTCATACTTGAGTAGGAATTGACCCCAGATCACAGAGGTCATGCACAGTCTGACCTTTGACATGTCAAGGATTTCTGACAAATTAATCCTCACTTGTACTCAATGGGATGTCCAGATCTGCACAATACTTTCACCAATGTGCACCGTCAAGTTATTTCAGCAAATGGCAAGATTTATGCTTGTTTACTGTCAGTGTCGTCTTTGGTCTGACTTTGCGGTGTGAAAGCGTTTGACTTTGTGGCGTGAGAGCATTTGACTCTGGTGTGAAAGCGTTTGACTTATGTGGTGTGAAAGCGTTTCCAGTTTTCATTGTTTTGGTCGTGCCTCCCTCATCCTAAATCAGAGTTGGCTGGATGGAAATTGTGTTCAAACTATCTTGTTCTTTTTACACTTTCTCACTGCCAGTATCAGAAGAGATTTAACCCAAGAGTATGTGTGTGTTCCAAACACCAAATACTAGTTTTGGATAAACTTTTCCAGTCACCTCCCCTTAACAATATTACTGAAAAACTAATGATATTTATAGAGCATGTGATATTAAAGTACTCAAAAAAGTAGCGTCACAGTTAATTTTTTTCCAAGTTCACATAGAAGCAGATATGTCTGACAGGCTGTACTAAAGTACTGAAGTATTGGTGTGTTTTACTGCTTGGAAAACATTTTGAAGTTTTTGATGTATTTTTGTGTAGTAATGGCTACTATTAAAGTTGCAGTAACAGGAACTTTAGATATATTTCGATTTTGTTTGTTTCATGAAACTATTCTTTCTTATTCTTCTCCCCAAAATGTGTTCAAGTACAAAGTCATAAGATTTGCCAGCACAGTGTATTGAGTACAACAATGCAATATTATACTGATGACAAATTGTATTCTAGTCCTGACTTAAACTGCAGTGATATTACGTACATGTACTAGTAAATTTACATAGTAGTACATGTGTGCTGTGTTGTATTGAAGACTGAGCATTTTGACGCGATTGTGGGGAGTAGAATAAGAAACAGGTCACAAACAAAAATTGATGGAAAGAACATTGAAAAGTCATAGCTAATTGAGTGGTTTGCAATTATTCATGCCAAAAGTTCGAAATCAGAATGAGTTGCATTTTGTGTTTCCCTCACTTCTCTGAAACATCAAGATCAAACAGATATTGGGGGGGGGGGGGGGGGGGAGGTCTGTTTTTCACGCATTTGTTTGTCAATGAGCATTTTTGCAAGTTGTAGTGTGTGGACTCTCCAAGTTCATGGGGGCCTTCTTTGATTTTGGCAGAAGCAAGGGACAACAAGAATATACTGAAAATGAAAATGATGGCTTAAAATAAAATGAATCCAAACTCCCAACTCATTTATAGAATCTTTCATTTATTACCATCTGCCGCTGCCACCAAAAAAAACAGGCAGCAAACACTCTCGTCTAACTTACTACAGTTTAATCATGAGGCTTATAAAAATTGTATCATCTGCATCAGTTATATCTAGTGTACAAGATTTTTATGAATGGATTTATAACTGTTCCAGGCATTTTCTTAATCATAAAACTGTAAATACTTTATTTTGTCTGTTGTAACATGTTTCTAATAAAATATCTTTATAAAAATTGTGACGATTGACATGTGCCTATGTTGGATTTCTTTACATTTGTGGTTTTGAATATGATTTGAGCAAAACACAAGAGAAATTCAATTTCATGTTCATAAATAAGTGAAAACTAATGACAAAACACTCACACTTTTCACAGTTGCCGCCAGGACGCGCCCTTGCGACAATGTCCCCAAAACGAGACCCGTTGTCCCGCATTCTTGCGTCTCGCGGGTCACCTCGGGCGCGCTTTTGAGCCACTGTGTGGCGGTGTCGTCTGCAAGTAATATCTGACACTGACGGCGACCATTGTTTTGCATGTTTCTTTTGAGGCTTTTATTTACGTACTTTCAGAGCTAATTAAAACTGTCACTTGATATTACAATGTGCTTTCATTTGTAGCCTGACAGAGCTCTGATTAGCGGCAGATACGGCATACTGCTACAATTACTTCCGTAAATTAAGTCGTAGTCCGGCCGCTTGACGTTTGTTTTTAGAAACAAATAAGTCGCAAAATGATTCAAATTTGATTGACGACTGATGCATTTTCTTTTCGTTCGCGGAAAATTCCATTCTGTTGCCATGCATCGACAATTGAACGGCATTTAATTTCAGTAGGCAAGTTCAATATGGCAGAACATCAAAAGCGAATTACATCATTTTTAACGAGTCTAACTCGGAGTTTGTCAACCAATCGCGATCGCAATGACGATCAAACACCGTCTGTTGCCCAGGGTGATGACTCACACTCGACGCGATCTGATTGTAACACATGACACAGTGCGATCCACCGGAGTCGAAGAAAAAGAAAACCACTGAACGAAAGTTTCAACAGAGTTGGAGGAAAAATGAAAAGTATTCTAACTGGTTGGAATACAAGAGTGAAAAGAAACAGATACATTGAAAGATCTGTCGTGAAACTGGCAAGCAAAATACGTTTACTGAACAGTCTGGATGTGAACATTTCCGTACATTAACATAGACCGCCATAAGCGCGGTAGTGATCACTTGCAATCAATTGAAGAAGTCGCCTTGCGTCGAAGTTTCGACATCGCCATCAATCGAGCTCTGTCAGAAAATGATAAAGGTATTATATCGGCAGTGCAGTCGGTTTATAGGTTGGCAAAGGAGGACATTGCCACACGAAAATATGATCACTTCTTGAAAATCCTGAAATTGCAAGGCGTTCAAAACGGTGGATAAGTTGGGGATCGGACAGAATGCAAGTTACACCTCCCGACATACTGCCCAAGAGATGCAGGATACCATCGGAACAGTGATTGCTAATGTTTATGTTGTCCCAAAAATACACAAAATGTCCCCAAAAATAAACAGTGGCGGGACACAGTGTCCCCTGGTTTAAAAATCGTCGCTGCAACACTGACACTTTTCACAATTCACAGTCGTCAACTCGAAAGATTGAAAAATCCACACAAATATAGACACACAATTTTTTTTGTGATTATGTGATGCTTATCCTAAAGATGGATACATATGTACAATTTGTGACAGATCATTCCACAGGCGCATTGGGCATATTTCATCGTTAAGTAGTGACCTGGAAAAATTGTTATTTAAGGTAGCATGCGCCTCGAAAGTGAAAGACTTAAACTTTTGCTTAACCGTACTCTTTCAAAATCAAGATCACAACTATGGGTTACCGTGCAAATTTTAGTACTAGAGAAACAAATTACCCAAGATACATGGATATTTGAAATTCCAATTGGCTGTCATCTCTGTGTTAACTCTATAATAAAATAAAATTTTCGATTTTCGAAAAACTAAGCAAGTGAAAGATTTTCTCCTAGGGCTTCAAAATGAACCCCCACAAGCGGTAGATCAGAAAAGCAATGTAAAAGTTTGAGAGTCCGAATATTTGTCCCAGAGATGGGATCTACCTTAAATTCCCATGTATGAATACCCTTACAGTCCACACTACATGGTTTACAAGCTGTCCAAAAGTTTCAAATTCTACTCTGCAGAAAATTAATGTTGAATGTGATTTGGGGATAGAGGACAGATATTCTCACTCAAATTTTTCAATATTTTTCTGATCCACCACTTGTATGGGCTCACTTTAAAGTTTTTGTAATAAAAATTTTCACTTTCTTAAGTTTTTCTGAAAATCAATCATTTTATTCCCCAACCCGAGTTTGTACAGGGATGATGGCGGCCATTTTGGATTTCAAATATCTGTTTCTCTTGAAACTAACTTTTAACAATGATGACCCCTGATTTTTATTCTTGATTTGGAAAGAATATGTTCGAAAGATTCATTTAGGAAAGTTTTGGCAAAAGTTTAAATCTTTCACTTTTGAGGCGCATACTACCTTAACAATTGTAGACCAGGTCTCATTCTCTGAACATGCCAGCCCTTCAAAATAAAAAAAATCTGATGATGTGAAAATACGATTTTTACCAGTAACCTCGATATAATGCTTATTCAAATACGGATTTTTCCTCCCTATATAAGAGTAAATATTCCAAATAAATCTGACAAAATTCTGGCCTTGTTTCATGGCAATAATTGAGAAGAAAATGATAACATATCAATATTTAAATTTGTATTTAAAAAAATGTAAACACTTGAATTTCTGATGCCCTTTGAGCAATATCATGATGTGCAAATAAGTAAATATGGAAGACATATTTTGTGGTGACATCATTAAATAAAATGAAATCATCAAATAGTTCCACTGGTCAATATTTATCTATTTTTGATATACACATTTTATGAAACAATCACAGAGGACTGTGCAAATTGGTCATTTAAGTTTTAAAACAAGAATTTTTATCTGGTTTCTGAGAAAGGAAAAACTGCCGAATGTTTAATACAGGACAGATAGGTCAGATTTTCAGAGCAACGGCATATCCCATATAGTTTGCTAATCATCTGGTTCCACATATTTGGTCATAGGTCGACGCTTGAGGGCGTCTTTCATGGCGGGTCATAATGTGCGGGTGCATGCCCTTTATTAAAGGGCCAGATCATTTATCACCTTTATCTAAACGCTTGATAATAATATCAACGGGAAACAAAGGGCTAACACCGAGTAAATACTCAATGTCAACAAGAATTATTCCAAAAACCAGGGATTCAGAACTGCCCCTTTAAGAACTTTGACTGCACTAAGGGGAGCGCCTTCAATAATTACATATATATAATTATATAATGATAATGATATAGATATAATTATATATAATTATATATATATATATATATATATATATATATATATATATATATATATATATATATGGATCATGGTTTTCCGGGAGAGGGGAAGATTGAAGGGTCCCATGAGGATATCCCTTACACGCCGAATTGCTCCGACCCACCCCTTAGTTTTATTAATAATAGGTTTCAAAGTACTTGTTTCAGTCTGACATGTCTAAGAAAGCTAATCAGCATTTGTGGGCAATAATGACGGGGTAATCTGACAACACCAACTATGGAAACTTGACGTAACATTTTTCAACGAAGCATGCGCCATTGCAACGGCGCCATCATCACTACAAAATAGAAGCTTATATACATTTGAAAGCTCATTTATCCGTTTGTGCAGAGTCATATAAGGATTTCCCATCTTCGATAATTCTGTCTTGTCAAAAATCATTCTCTTTCGCTATTCTTGTTGTAGTTCATCGATGCCTGGCAAGCGGCTCAGTGAACGCTTGCAAATACAGTCATTTGACATATTCTGGCCCAACGGACAAGACGTCGAGGATAAGCATCTCTGACTGAGGTAGATTTTCACTTTGTTTTCTTTTTCGCACCTGCCAATAAAAGAGACAAATGTCATGAATGTTTTCCTACGTATGGAGTAAAACTGGGAAAAAAGGCGTTATAATCGAGCTAAAAATCGATTCGGGAAGCAGGGCTGAAAATTATCTCCCTAAAACCAAGACGGTAGCATTCTTATCGGAAATATCCTATTTCCTATATCCGGAGTTCAACTGGCTACCTTGTACCATACCATCACGTGATCTTTTCACATGTAAATGGCCTGTTTTTATGTGAACCAAGTAATCGCGATTCTACCGTAATTGTGCTTTGAGCATTTGAAAAAATAAACCAGAATTTGAAGAATTTGAAGGGGTGGGGCTCACTGGGAATTATCGCCTCCCAAGAGAAAAATACGACTTTTTCAAAAAGGTGCAAAAGGCGACCTTCTGGCCGGCCTTGTGACACGGATGCTAATAAACATTACGTTTCGCTCCTCTGAGTTTTCACCAATAACACCGTGGCATTCCAGAAGCATCATTTTTTTTCCTGACCACTTCGTCATACCAAATCTTCCGTGACGATAATACAAATTACAGCCTTCACGGTTAATACGGGAGAAGCTAGCTAGAATAGCGGACCTATTAGAGCTATCTACAAGAGTTCAAAGCGTGCGCTCGATTGTGTTAAAAGGGACACAGTCGTCGGAACTGTGCTCAAAGGTCATATGGGACCCATACCAATGTAAACACTGTATCCAAGGTATGATGGTGACTGATAAAAGTTAAAACATGTCTGTCATAACCAACATTGTATAATTTAACTGTTGCAGCTATGATGATGAGGCGCATCTAGATATCGTGCACGAAATGCATTGTTTGTAAACAAGAAACTCGCACAGGCGCAGTTCCGACGACTGTATCCATTTAAGCACGAGAAGGGGAAAGACAGAAAAGTTGCTAGACACGAAGAGAGCTTGAGAAAGACCGTAACGTAGCTTCTCATTACATTCACATCGTTGTTGCAGAAAACAAGCACATAGTCCTTTTTCTCTAAATCATGTTGATATCACAGTATAACCTTGACAAAGCAAGGACTATGTACAATATCAGAATGCTATTGTTGACAAATTAATTATAATTGGGATATAAATTCAGTTGTCAACAATATCATTCGACATAGCACACATATACAGGCCGTAGTGACAAGTTGAAACACTTGTCATTCTTTGGGGGTAGATAAAAAAATGTAAAACTTGTATTTTACAATCAGAACAGAAAATAAGGGTGGGAAACACATCAAAAGTTTCAGCAAATTTAAATGCGCTTTACAGTATCGAGCATGAAATGAATGAATCTATAAATCATAGCAAGGACGGTAGAATGTGCGCTACCTATCCTCTACCCCCCCCCTCCCTGGGTTACCAATATTAAGGTAAAGGGCGACGAACTCGGACGCGCACACGCTTTAGAACGTTTCTGCGCAGATTTAACTCCAGCCTGCCGCAAATAGGTTATTTTGTAGCGCATGTATTTAACATCCCCTGTCATTGTTGAAATTGCGCTTTTACCTAATTTTTTGACCCAGTGTCTTAGAAATATATGTGACCTATAACCTTGTCATATTTTGACCCCCTAGGAAGCTGGTTTTTATTCAATATGAGCGAAAAATTAACATTTCTCTCCCATTTATATGGCGCAAATTACCCATTCACCTGGAGATAAAAAGTAGCGTGGTGACACCCTTTTATTAAAAGTGTAAACTAAATGGTATTATGTCAGGAGTTTATTCGCCAAGTTTGGTCAAAATGACACCATTCAAAGCGACAGGAAGAAAGTTCGAAAATTATGTACTGATATAATTTCGATATCGTCATTTTGTAATCGATACTTATGTTAAAATTTCTTTACAAACATCATGAAAACTATACATTCGATAGATATGGATCTTAAGTCTTGGTATTTATTAAAATTAACTCATTTGCTAAGCGTTTTATAATTGCTTTCTTTAGTTTAAGTGAATTATATCATTTTTATTTATTTCTAACGACGCCATTTTAACGTCCGTTTCCATGGAAACAAGCGTGGTGACCCCCATTTTTTATTTCATTTTTGCACTTGCACAACTTCCAAGAATATTTGTGCAAAGTTTCAAGAAAATTACACCACAACTTAATTTTGACGTAATTCGTAGTACTTCACCTTAATAGCCCGCTACGAAAGAACGGATAGGTTCTTCAGTTGCACTGAGAAAGTTCACTTACTTGCATTTGCTGGGATGCCAGGCAAACGACGGTCGGCAGGGAAGCACTGCTCTGCACTCACACTGGCACGTACTCTCCCGCCATATTCTGTTTCTGCCGAAGCAATTTCTGTCGAAAAATTGGAAATTCAATGATTTAAAACGACTACATGTTGATGGTTTTAAAGGGATACAGTCGTCGGAACTGCTCTCAAAAGTCGTATGGGACCATACAACCAATGTAAACACTGTATGCAAGGTACGATGGTGATTGATGAAAGTTAAAACATGTCTGTCATAATCTACATCGTATAATTTAAATGTTGCAGCTATGACGATGAGGTGCATCTAGATATCGTGAACGAAATAGATTATTTGCAAACGAGAAACTCGCACAGGCGCAGTTCTGACGACAGTCTCCCTTTGAGGTGTCGGGCTTTTACGTACACTTTCGACCAACTCAAAGCCCTTCACCGCGTGTTCGTTTTAGCTTGACGTCCCCACACCTACGTACTCAAGGTAATAATTCAGACGAAGTCTACTATAGCTGTAGCATGTATATGAGCAGTTGGAAAGTGCCTCGTTAACGTTCGGCTTACGAACACTTGTACAAGTCGAGTTTGCGATTGACCCCAAAGTGGCTGCCAGTTGAGAGACACTTCACTCAAAAATTTCTGGCACACTCTACCAAACACCACATTCTAGTAATTTTACCAGGCACTGTGCACCGGTAGGTAAGAGTGATACAGCTCATGCGCCTAGCGCTGCCATAGAAAAACCTTTCACGTGTTTTCTCTACATCTTTCGATCTAGGAGTTTCCTAATATAGTACGGGGGATTTTTTTCGCCCTCGAAGATACATCCGAAATTTCATTCCACGAACAGAAATGTCGAAGCACAGTTAGAAGACTAAATACAAGTCGAGTACCCCTGTTTCATCCTCAGTATGGTGGGTTATATATACCAACCAGCCTTCCTAGATCCTTTGTAGCATAAAGCCGAAGAAACGTAAATACACACAATTTGTGCACATATCATTTTGGGCAAAACGGGTTGGAACCAAGGGGAAAAATTAAAATTAGTAATGATGAAATGCTTTATTACATTGCATGGTAATTTCGACTTTCTATAACGCAAAGACTCGACAGTTCATTTAGGGGCCGTCGATAATAAAAGCTGACGCACAAGAAACGTAATTCCTTCGTTTTACTTGAAACCCCCTCCCTCCCCCTCAAAATGAAAGTTCTTATGCGAAATCAATTTCGTATTATGATGCCATTTCTGACAAACCACTCGCACCTCTCCTATCCGCACGCCCATGAAAAAATACCGAAAAGGCACATTAATTAATAACCCTCCACTTTACGCGTTTCACTTTTTAAGACACAGAACATTTTAATGTATGTCGCATGTAGGAAAATGTTTTATGTACATGTTTCACGTTGAAAAAGCATACAAGTTTTATTTTATATTTATGTCCTTTTTTTTGTCTTTTCTGTCTCCGTATTTTGTGGTCATTCTGTTCTCGAGGAACGCGAAGGTAGTATTGCGTTCTCGCTGCGAAGTCGCACTTCGAAAACAATAGACAAAAATCCTTATGCGATTTTTACGCACACAAAACGGAATGAGGTCTGACCCCCTCCCCTCCTAAACGAAAGAATTACGTTTGTTGTGCGTCAGCTTTTATTATCGACGGCCCCTTAAAATCACAGATACATTACAATCGTGAAATCGTCCCTGTATCACCCCTATTTGTAACAATCAACCCTATTTGTAACAAAACTTAATTTTCAAAAAACCTTTGCCGTATTTGTTGAAATGTTAATAAAATATGCATATTTGTATGTTTTGGGGCAATTTCCTTATTTTTTCCTTGTTCAAAACTCATTTTTACGAAACTGCTTTTGTTACAAATTGGGTTGATTGTTACAAATAGGGGTGACATGCAACCCTATTTGTAACAATCAACCCTATTTGTAACAAAACCTAATTTTCAAAAAAACTTGGCCGTATTTGATGAAATCTTGATGAAATATACATATTAGTATGTTTCAATATGTATATTTCATCAAGATTTCATCAAATAGGGCCAAGTTTTTTGAAAATAAGGTTTTGTTGCATGTCACCCCTATTTGTAACAATCAACCCAATTTGTAACAACAGCAGTTTCGTAAAAATGAGTTTTGACAAGGAAAAAAAAGAAAATTGCCCCAAAACATACAAATATGCATATTTTCTTAATATTTCAACAAATACGGCAAAGGTTTTTTGAAAATTAAGTTTTGTTACAAATAGGGTTGATTGTTACAAATAGGGGTGATACAATCCCACTGTCTGCCTGTCGACACAGGGACAAGTAACAAATGTACGAGCTCTGTTCGACTGGTTGTTTTCCCGGCTTCTTCCTTCCATTCGTTATACATTTACGTTGGAGGCATAAATATATACCGTGTCTTTTATCGGGGGTAATCGATTGAACAGACAGTAAATGTAACTTTTCATGATATTTTCGTAACCGTTTATGCAGAACATAATGTGTTCTTGCTTTTCTCCTTGTTAAAGTACGTTACAAGGCATTACGCTTTCCGAGTACAACGCAGAGTGCGCTGTATGCCAATGTTATTATTGACCGATGAATTCTGGTAAGACTGAAAATTCAGCCGTGAAAATTAAGATTGGATATAAACACAGAGAGGTTTTATTGACAAAGCGATCATAAAGACATTTCAATATGATTTGGGACGTAGGTCAAGAATTTGTTGGTGTTTTTTTCCGAATCCGAGATAAAATACATGTACTGAAAACACATCAAAATTACAGCTGAAGGAGCTTCCATATGACTAATATATCACCACACGGATCTGGTTCCAAGAATGTTGTTATCAATTCTGTGCTTTTATCAAATTTACCTTTCTTGCGCGGGCTTCCGACAAACACATCCACAGGTTCTGTCGTCCCACACTTTCCTGGCGGGACAGGAGTGTTCCTTCTGAATGCAGACACATTGGCAGTACTCGTGTCGGTGGATGGCCAGATTGCAGTCGTGGGGCTTGACTTTGCAGTCACACTTACACTGTGTCTCGTTGGTCATCTTGAAAGTCTCGATCCGTTCGATTGGCACAGCGTCCTCGTTTGTCGGGTCAGACCTTGCTCGGTACACCTGTGAGAGAGAAGCAAAAACAGCATAAAGTTAGGGAGTTGTAGATCCCACCGAGAGTGGGAAAAAACATCATATCGGAGAAAATGCAAAAAAGGTACAGCTAATTGGGCTTAAGCGTATTGATAGGGTAATACGCAAGTTTGTCGATAATTTATCATCGATGGAGTATGCTTGTGTACATCGGATTGCTTACAATTATAAGTCACTTTTAAGAATCGCTTACAGTGATCGTATGTGAATAATTAAATACATTTGAAAGAAAAATAAAAGCAATAAAACACATTATGCCAACAAACTGCAAAAATCGGATAAAAATCCTTAGGTACCTTTACGTCGACGTTATGGGTGGCTGAAGCTTCGCAGGTGAAGAGTTCGCTGCTACAACATCCACCACAGCGATGCAGTTCGACACACGGCGGCCAATACAGCACGTACGGGTCGGAATTTGGCGGCACCGGGACTGAAGTGGGTCTCGGCTGACATGGGGGTGGCACGGCGATCATGTCAAAGGCGTAGTCTGAAATTTGAGATGATCGAAGACAATGGGAAAATGGCACGGTGTAAGCAATGAGACGAGAAATTCTTTGAGCAACACATGGGCAATTCCAAATTTAGATAAAACGGTAATTGTTAGCGACTTATAAATGAATATCTGAAACGATTGGAAAACATTTTAGGTCAACAAATAACTAATTGCAGCGCATGGGCATTTAACTCGTATGCTGGATATCTACGTGCCGTGTACTGGAGTTACCTAGGTGCCTTACCATTTTCATGTTCATCGTCTTTCCCGTATGGAACCTCCGGCCTCACCGGTGGTATACCGTCTCCTTTACCCGGTATACCTGGGAATGGGGAGAAAAAACATTCTGTGATTACGTACTTCACGATGTCAACTAACATGAAAACATGTACCGTACGATGTTCAGAAGAATAAACTGGCGAGAAGGAAGATAAGTGGGCTGATACTGAACTTGTTATCCACATCGGCATAATCCTAAGGGGTCCAACTGTTCTGACAAAACCACAGCCTCTGCATAGAACACAAGATTTCGATAAACCGCGAATTACATACTGCTGTTCTATCTGATTATGCAGTCTGTTCTATTCTCTACATTTAACTTAAAGGTAGATAGCTCGTCTATTCAGGAACGGATATTCGAACTCTCAAACTTTTACAATATATTTTCGGTCTACGATTCGTGGGGGCTCATTTTGAAAGTCATAGAGTAAATAAAGTTTACTTATTTTTGTGAAAATGGAAAAAAAAATCCTCATAGACTTAACACTGCCTCAAGGATGTCGGCTATTTGGAATCCCAAGCGTCCGGAAATATTGTGAAATTTCTCTAATGGACTGGTCAGTTTCTTCGGCCTGGGGGGGGGGGCCGGTGGATTATTTTTTGCCGACGTCAAAAAGTGGCTGACCCCCCCTATTCCAAATTTTGAAAACAGGGTGACCCCCCCTATTCCAAATTTCTAAAACAGGGTGACCCCCCCCCGGCGCGACAAAGGTAAAACAAAAGATGGACATATATATATATATATATATATATATATATATATATATATATATATATATATATATATATATATTACATTTTACATATATTTATATTTTAAATAGTCATTCTATGTTTTAGTGAAATTGTTGACATGTCAGTTGTAAGATAGGAATTTCAAAGTGTCAATCTTAAAGTTTAAATACAGTACATTTTGAATGAGCTGTATTTTGAATGAGCTGTGAATGTATTTCACACTTTCTCTGCTTAACCAGATGTCCTGAACTGTTGTACAGAAATGGATGTCAATCATTAATATCAAGAGGAAAAAGCAGTGAATCAAAAACTTTGATAGGTGTTAAGACTTGCCAACCATCCAATTAAATCTACTGAGGAGCATAGAGAGCTTTTTTAGCCAAATCTGATGTGTACAGTGTCTGAGAGGACCTTTTCTTGTGTAACATTGAAACCATAAAAGCACAGCTAATAATGACAAAACACTGCCTTTTTTTAACTGTTATTTTGTTCATAAAAAAGCATCTTTCTACAGAAAACCTATGAAACAAAGGAAATAATTGCATCAATGAGAAGAAAGATATCTTGTCATTTTTCTATCTCTAAAATAAGTCACTGTATCAAATATATATTGTGAAATATTTGTGCATGTTGCTTTCTCATACTGAATTCTCACAGAGAGAACAGAAAAGTATCAGGAATTTGTCATCCTTTTCATATGAAATGCAGATTTCATAATGGTACACTTTCACTCAGCAACATCAAGATATCTCTGAAAGTGTGGCGCCCGAAGGGCGCGCCAAAAATATGAAACATCCTGATATCTCTGATATATATGCCTTGTATATTAAAGTCATGCACCTGAAGGGCATGCTGAAAGATGTATGATATATTAAAGTAATGAGCTTGAAAGTAATGGGCTTGAAGAGCACGCTGAAAAATATTGAACATACAGATATCTCTGATGTATGTATGCTTGATATGTTAAAGTTGGGCGTGCTGAAAAATATGACTGATTATTAAAGTTACGCGCCCGAAGGGCGCGCCGGAAAATACAACTGAATGATGAATTTTGTGGCTGACACTAGCATTTTAGGCAATGATGACCTGTGTCAAAATTCAAAAACACACTGACCCCCCCTATTGGGCATTTCAAAAACATGGTGACCCCCCCTATCACCAAAGTCAAAAACAGGGTGACCCCCCCCATGAATCCACCGGCCCCCCCCAGGCTGAAGAAACTGACCAGTCCCTAATTTGCACGGTGATTCCTGATTTGTATCATGACTTCGAAAGGCAATGTCTGAAAGTTTCCTTGAGGAAAATTTTGCCTAGAGTTGAAGTCTGTCATATTCAACGGGCAAACTACCTTAATCCATATTTCCTCAGTCCTTTTGACAGACCGAGATGGCCTTGTCGAACACTGCAGGTTCGCTAAGAGTGTGTATCCGGGCCGTGGCGCCGATGCTTGTCTATCCGAGTGGCTGACGTCTGCGCATGCGTGTGTGCATGCGTGCACTCGTCTCTCACCACCATCTCCAGGGCATCAGAACAGAGCAAACTAAAATTGGGTGCAACTACTTTGTCTATGAAACCACGAAACATAATTCGATGGAGATGAGCGTAATTTGCACAGGAGAGCGCTTCATTTGCATAATGATTTCAGTAAAGTTATCCGTACCTCGAGGAATTAATAAATATAATTCAAATTTATAAATTCAATAAAAGGCAACTTCTTTTCTAGCGCCTCATCCTCACTATCTGAAGGTCGAGAAAAACATTGATTGTAAGCGACTACAATAGGTAGTAATCACTTAAACATTATATTAGTCATCAACAGGGCGATTTACTAAATTATAGATAAATATACTGTAGAAAATCCATCGGGGGTATATTAACATTACAATCAACAGAATGGGTATTGGACAGTAAGGTCGCGAGAGCATAGCGAAAGGACATCGTCTGTAACTTTCGATTATATTTTCGGGTTTTTTGGTTCTTAACACTAATATACATTCTTCTTCCCGCAAAAGTACGTTGGTTTGAAAAGCCTTGCAAACAAAACGCATTGTTCGATATATTATGATATTGTAGGCAAATGAATTTCTTTTCCTTCCCAAAATTGAGTCGCAATGACTTTCGACATTACACGCAGGTTTGTTGACAAGTTACATTTTGAATTTCGACATGATTTTATGAGTCTTAGAATAAACTTCATTTTAAAAACAGAACATCATTGAATGGAAAATACGTTGGAAGTTAACTAATAGAGTTTGAATTTTGCCGTTTGTTTCTGTGTCTTATTACAAACATTAAAAACATCACTTTCTTCTATGGTATGGTTTATTCATACATTAACTGATCCATTTAAGTGCACAAATAAATGCTAACTTGTTGATATGCTCGTCCTCGTAATGTCGCTATTGTACCGGATCATCACTGCGAAACGATAGAGACGAACAAATTAAATCTGTACCCAAGATGATGCGGCTGTGTGTGAAATTGGTCGATTCATTTGATTGAACACAAAGGTTAAAAACAGCCCGAAGGAGAAATAGTTCATCGTTTGCGTGAATACAAGTTCAACTGTGACGCAATCCGATACACACTCTGCAATCAAACAGGTTACTTTGGATAAACTGTCAAATACGCGGCCTTTGATCTCCAACCAAGGTTACGTGCGGGAGGTCGTTCGTTTGTCATTTAGGTATGTCAAGTGCCGTCGTTGGAGTATGTATTGTCGCGGTTCACCACTCCGTCCGTTGTGAAGCACGTACACAGTCATTGGCAGCGATGAAAGTTAGCCAGTACCTCTACGGCCAGCATAACCTCATCCAGGGCTATGCTAAAATCAGAAGTATTGTCATTTGACTTTATAATGACATTTGTTGTAGGTAACAGTGAACAGAAAAGAAATATGGCTAGCAAATTTAGTGTTTCAAAATTATTTTGTGGGATATAGTATAGAAATACACCATACCCTTTGAATATATGAATATATGAAGCCCACATTTTTATAAATATCTGCCTTAAAAAATGCGAAGTTTATTGAGAATAAAGCACTCTAGATTTCTGAAAAACGTTTCCTAAACGAATGGCTTTAAAATGGATGGTGAAAAAGGAGGGGTTTTACCAAGCACAGTGCTATATAAATGATTTTAAGATGCTTCTTGGTCAAAATTTTACTGATTCATTCTTAAAAAATGATACCGTCATTTCATCTCAAAATCTTGTTTGATGACACCGCTTCTTCAAACACATTTTTTAAAAAATGGCTTCTTATGCCGAGTCTTCTGAGAAATCCTCAAGAAAACGACTGCCGCAATGACGTTTTCGTGCATTCTTACATGCAAGTCGGAGGTTTAGTTGATACCGCACGACTCATTTATCTATAACTTTTGATTATTTTTGTCCTGATAATACAGGTTTCCATTCTTCTGCTTAAAGTACGTCACAAACCGAAGTATTATTTCCACCAATGGACGACATTTATGAACAATACGTCACGCTATTGTTGACAAATGAACACTAATTCGTATAGTAAAGTTCAATAGTCGACAATGACATTTGACATTGCAGGCAATACAAGTTGCATACCTCGTAGTTTTTATAATGACTGTAAAACACATGTGAAATCATTATGATAAAGATGAACATTTCACGTGGTACTGATATCGTACCAATTTTAATATTGACCGAAGGGCACGGAGGCGACGATGCGGATAAACTGACGGGGACACGTCGTGAAACGTTCACACATCGCTCGAGGTATCTGCTCTTGAGATGGTCGACCTTTCCATGGTCGTTCGTAAAGTTAAAGGCCCATCTATACACTCCGCGTTTAACAAGTACCCGTGAACAGCCGTCGCTGTTTTTATTAGGGTGTGACCGGAAAATAGAAATTCAATCGAACGAAGGGTATCGATCAATGCCTCCCTCGTCCCGTGACATGCGTGCGCAGGGGGGAACGAGGCAGTTACTTACACGCATGACAAGTGACACAAGTGTATTTATCTCTACTGTAATGACGTGTTCTGGATACAACAGGTGAAACATCTCAATTGTGGAGAGATTTTGGCGGCAGTCATGCTGCTATGAAAACCTCAAAATCTCCCGGGAACTGACAAAAGGTGCTCTTTCACTTAAATGAAGTACTATTAACTTTTAAAGTGAACAGTCGCTTTCTTGTATCTCATTTTTACCAGTGCGTGAACAAGACGAAAGAAAAGTGACTCCCTGCCCCCATGGGAAAACCTTGGGATATCTTCTTGGGTGGCTCAAGTCTTCTGTCTGAAACGCTCTTGTCGTACTCGCATAGAGTCGCGTTGAATTGATGACGGGGTAGCCATATACGTTCGCATTTTTCACGCACGCCCGGCTTTGTTCATGTTTACCAGGGCGAGAGTAGACCTTGGTATATTAGTGGTGGAAGCATTGTTTTCCTATACCGTTGTTTGTCTTTTCTATGCATCCAATTGCTCGGTCGGTCGACGACTTGAGAGCCAACGACTCTGCGTTATAAAACACCTAGACCAACTCACTACGCGTTGCTGAGGTATTGAACTGTCCGATCGGTCTCACTCGAAGAGTTATTTCGACCAAAACGAAACCATTTATTGCAAACGGCCGGACCAAACGTTAAGATGACACATCTGCATCACGACCATAAAAAATAATTTCGAGACATTCTATCTTTCACACGTAAACTTTTGTAGAGGAAAATGATCGCGCAAGGTTCAGATGTAGCACAATGCTCGACTGACCAGGGACCGTTTATTCTTTCAGCGTCACGATTTGTTCAACTCTTGTTTTCCAACACAATCTTACCTTCATCGGGTATCGACGGCCGATGGAAGAGTCTGACGAAATCTTCAGCAGTTTTCACTGACCGCATTTTGAACAAAATGGACGGCGGAATCTGGAAAGAGAAAAAAAAAGATCAAAACGATTGATAATTTCATTAAAATGACGGTCACAAGCGAAGGCGTTTACTGCATTGTTCATACAAGAGTCGGTTTGGAAATCCGCATCCTGCTCGATGAAAAATGCATAATTCACAAAATGGAAAATGAAGGGAAAAATATTTTCAACATGACTTGATACGAAAGACAATTCTATTATTCCATAATGTTCTTCCTTGTATATGGTGCAAAAATGAAACCATCGACCAACGGTTCGAAGACTTATGGAAAAGTGTGAAATAGCAGGGGTAGTCGATAGAGCTGTTCGTGCAAAAAGCTGGTCGTATCATGCGAGATGACAAGCGGGCAGGTGATTTTTCCTCTTTAGCGGGCAAGGAAAGTTCATTATCTGTTGCTCGGGGGAGAGGCATCTTTGAAGAAAATGTGAAATTGGAGTTATGGCCCTGTTGTCTGCGGGAGTCTATGACGGGTAGAGGGAAAGCGTTTGGCAACGAGATTGGAGATGGGTCTCTTATAGTGAGGGCAGGTTGTAAGTTTTCCCAGCAGGAAGAGAGGAGATTTCCTGGTGAGAAAGGGGTACATTTATTGGTGGGAGGGAGGACTTTCAAATTGTAACAGGAAGGCAGTCACAGACATTTATTTAATTCCCCTCAATTTTTCATTCTATTCTAAATACGTTAGAATGGCACATAAAATGGTGCAATGCCACTGTTTGGGGTTCTCTACATCTTCAGTAGTCGGATTGGCCGCCCCTGGAATAAGCGCGAATGCTTGCGAGAACTTGAATGTTTAAAGGGCAAGCCTGTTTGATTTATTTCCCCTAAACGATGAGCCTTGAAGAAGACAAAGGGAGAATTCCTCGACGCAGGATGCTACATGAGGGTTTCGTCAGTTATGTCCTTAATTATATAATTCGGTATACCACAAGAATAAACATATCGAGTCTTTTTCCAAAAGTCTACCCACATCACCTGACACAAACGCGCTGCTCGTTTCCGCTAAGGTGATTGGTCGCCTGCCCGAAGGACCCAGAACATGCATAACACCATGAGGACGTTATGTAGCATGATGTCAGTCATTTCTTATACACGTTCATGGACCATAAAGCTTGCCCAGCCTTGTTGCGTATTTGTCTCTCCGTTTTGTTGATATACTGGTGATAAAAACTGCAATGAGGTGCTGGCCATGCAATTTGGCAACGGAGAACAACAGCGCGGCTCCTAGCTCAACCTCCCTTTTGGATGTTTTTCTGTAATTGTCGTTACAATGGTCATTACGTATCTTACATGTAGTAAGGAATGGACCATTAGACCTTGGGAGGGGGTGGTCACAATGAAATTGTGAAATTTTTTTTGTTACTATTGTAAATTTCTGAATTTTTTTTGCAATTGAGATTAGCTGTGCAAATTTTTTTTTTTCAGAGTAAATTTTCAGATTTATATTTTTTTTTCGTTCGTCGCTGTCTGAAGATAAGAGGGCAAACATGTGGTGCCAAGCACCACAAGCGGCCACGCAAGCGGTCACTGGGAAGAGGTCAGGAGAGGGGTGTCCCCCTGCTGCTGTTGGAGCTTTTGAAAAATAGAGATTAAAATGGTGTTATTTGGTGGCACTTGGGGAGTATTTTTGCCGGGGGAGGTCAGGAGGGGGGTGTCCCCCCTCCTGCTGTTGGAGCTTTTGAAAAATAGAGATTAAAATGGTGTTATTTGGTGGCACTTGGGGAGTATTTTTGCGGGGGGAGGTCAGGAGGGGAGTGTCCCCCCTCCTGCTGTTGGAGCTTTTGAAAAATAGAGATAAAAATGGTGTTATTTGGTGGCACTTTGGGAGCATTTTTTTCGGATTACACATCTTCCTCTGAAACATGGTCTTCTTGCTCCTCAGTAGCTTCGTATAGTTTTGAAAATTGACTATTTTGGTTTCCTGGCTTCCCTTTCTACTGCGTGGTGAAATGCCTACATTCACCCCACCAAACATCGTGCATATCTCATGATTTACAATTGATTTTGACAAGCTGAGAAGCTAAAATAAGCTAAATAATATAGTGAAATTTGCATATTTGTGTTTTTAGAGCAATTGTTGCCCTTTTTTGATCAAAACATCTATTTCTCTGTAGCAGCATGTCCAAATTGATTGGATGTGTATAGATGTGTTGAAATTTCAATATTTTCTTTTTGGGCAATTTATGCCATTCATGGTCAAAAAATCTGTATTCTCTGAAAGGGCTTGTCCAATTTCTTTGAAATTTGCTACACAAAAACGATTAACCATGCAGATTTATTCAGTATTTGCTATCGAGAAACTTTCAAAGTTCAACCCTTTTATGTGTTTTTGTGTTGGGATTTGTTGGATAGATGGCATTCTACGTAGCTAGTGTATTGTTGAATGTTAAAACATGTGTTGCTGTTGTTATTTGAGGCTGTTTTTTGAGAAAAAGAATTGAAAATGCCTTTTTAAAAGCAAAATAATACATAATGACTTGATATGTTGTTTTATCATTATTGACGTGTTTCTACTTATTCACCCATTCTTGCATTCATCATTGTAATAAAATGCTGTGAAAAAAATGAAACTGATGTGGCCTGCATCTGTTTACCTTGATCTTAAAAGGCAAATACAACTTTCTGTCTTGAGAACCATACCATAGTTTCAATGTTTTACCTAGTGTACCTGCTTGGTTTGTACGCATGAAACAAGTAGAAAACAGGCTCTATAATTTCATAATTTTCAAGTGATCAGAATACAAAAGTCCTGAAAAGATAAGATAATCACAACTTCCAGTATAAGGGATACAGTCACTCTAAATGTATAAATTAAAATTAAAAATGTGCCGGGAGGATGTATTAAAAATACAGAAAGTTGCTTACTGTCGGTAAAATCTAAAAAAACTCAAAATTTTAAAGACTTTTGCAGATTTTTTTTTACGCCTTTGTCTTCTTATTTATTATTTTTTTATTTTGCAAACTAGTTTGAAGATTTTTTTTCCCTAACTTTCTGCTCTGAAATTTTTAAGATCTAATGGTCCGTCCCTAAGGAAGAGCTCTGTGCAAGTTTAACCCTGTCCATGCATTTCTGTAATCCTTCTTCGACCATGTTTTAATGTTATTCCTTTGACATATACTACTGGCACCCAACAGTATGAATAATATTGTCCTATTGAATGACGAATTTCTCAAATTTATTAAGGTGTTCATATTTATTTCAAAAGATCGTTGAAAATTGGTCTCAACTTCTCTTCGTCCCTCCTTGCAGGTAAAACTCTCGAGGCTCTGTAGTATATGGTATGCTTATCTCTCTCTCTCTCTCTCTCTCTCTCTCTCTCTCTCTCTCTCTCTCTCTCTCTCTCTGTCTCTCTCCTCTCTCTCTCTCTCTCTCTCTCTCTCTCTCTCTCTCTCTCCCCCTTACATACGAAGTCCACATCTCTCTCGATGAGAAACTAATATGTACTGTGAGAGAGAGCTGGCGTTTCTTTTTTCACAAACAACAAAACACTTTCTCTTCTCCTCAGCACAGTGTAGCATGTAAGGCGAACAAAGGAAATGCAGCTCTATAAGTAATGATGGTGCGATATCGGGACTTGTTTAGTTATGTTGTGTGTTAGTTGTTTTTGGAACACAATAGCAAGGATTTGCTGAATGCACTTAAGAATGAAGGAAAAAAAGACATGTGATACGCAAGTGATGCGGGCACAGCGAAAACGTATTTTTGTGATCTCAGACAAACAACCCACTAAGGTGCTATTTTTACCATCATGAATACGCAAGACAAGTCTCGGCGTTTTGCAGATCGAACGCGCTATCAAAAAGTCGTGAAATCAATCAACGAGTTGAAATCCGATCATTCAACTTAAGATGTCATTGGACCCTGAAACGGGACCCTAGATATAGTGTGTGTTTACGTTAGCTGTTTGCCGGGGTTCCATTTGTAAAAGCGCAGAGTTCACACTTTTCTTGCGTCGATGGGAGAAGATTGTTACATTCTCTTGCAACTTATTTCAGTTTCATCTTGTCGGATAAGCAGCGACATATATATATATATATATATATATATATATATATATATATATATATATATATATATATATATATATATATATATATATATATATATATATACATACATATTCTCTTTTGTTTGATCGTGTATTGTCTCGGTTAGGAGGGGTTAAAATTAATTCAGAATGATATCACAAAGTGGTAAGGCAAATCCGAAAACGATGAATGATGGAAAATGTCATGAGCGATTGTAATTCACATAAGAAACTGCCATATGATGTCATATCATGATGCCATATCATATCGCCTGCGAGGGCGAGATCTCTTTGTATCACCGGGTAATTTCCCTTAAGTTATCCATGACCATATCACCAAGCATGGGCGATTCACTCTTTCCCACGAAGTTTAGGTCCAGTGGTCACTCCTTTTCCGTTGCTCCCAGCGCCTTTGCACGTATTCAGCTACGATTGGAGTTAATTTGCGATTTAATGTTCCGGGGGTGGGGATATTCACTATATTTTGCTTTGCATGGGGATGCCTGGTGGTTCACTCTAGAAATAGTAGAATCAAACCGTGGATTTGATAAAGAATTTAAACCATGGTGGTGGTTTCAGCCTGGCATTCTGAAATCTAAGGCTAAACTACTCATGGTTGCGGTGAAAGATAGAATAGGTTAATGTGTCACAATTATAAGCTAAGAGTGTTTTGGCCATAATTCACTTTTCATCCAATCCTTTGTACACCAATTCATGATGTCAAGAGCTCCGAGCTTTGTGGAGTTCATTGGATTGCATGACCTGTGGATGAAATACAAGTTGTGTTTCCGTAAAGATAGGTTAGAAAGCCCTCTCTTTGGGGACAAAGTTTTCGGAATTGCCCCCCCCCCCCTCCCCGATGTCGACACCTAGTGCAGTGTTCACATTGGCACAAACTGGGACGCACACGCCTTCCGATCATGCATTCTAGACCGCCGGTGGGTTTGCTTAACAGCATGTACAAATTCCCCATCAAAAACGCATTCACAAGTGGTCGCGGCATTTTAAGTTGACAGCAATAGACTGACTTCCGAACGCTTTCCACCCTTGACTGATTTTTTGAACTGGCACAATCAGACCAAGGCCCATGTTGGTATAGGGGGAGTGATTTATTTATTACTGGTAAACATGGAGAACTGCCAAGGAGACAGTCGGCTAAATTCGCCTTTGCATGGCGTCAGTCCACTGGCCAGGAAAACATCTGAAGTATTTCCAGGAATTATTTCATTGTACCGTTTATTGATATACCCGGGTTACAATTGTTGACCCCGCTGCCTGCTGGTCTTACCCTAAAGTACATATCTTTGTTAATGCAATCACACAGCAAAGCTGGCATGGATGTGCCTTGGAATTTTTCATATATTTCGCCGGAACCCATCTCTGTCCGCATCCTACGATATTGTGGTCCTGCCTATATCGTGTACAGCATTTTGCACGGTGACCATGATTTTTATGCTTCATTTCGATGAGGATTTGGTTAAAGTTTCCTTGCGACAAGTTTGAGCAAAAGTTTAAATCTTTCACTTTTGAGGCGCATACTGCCTTAACATTAAATGACCACCAGTTGACACTTTTCCCTTGTCGATACTTTGAACACAGGAACTGAAATTGGGCACGAGGGAGAAAAGTGACCTCCATTTGATACACAGGCCATACTAACTAATACACTCCACAGTGTTTATCCCCATGTGTTCCTTATTGGAAAGATCCTGTATGTAATTTTGCTACCAGATGCCCGAGCATGGCGCTTACCACTTCGCCAGAAATCGGGTGCCTATGAAACGAGTCCCCAGCTCATCTGTTTGTTTTACCAGATTGTTTTATTTGTTATTTTAGCGAGAGACACCCGGTCAGACTCGTGTCCTCAGCCCCGGACCGATCAAAAGTACGGTCAAAAGAGCGTAGATTAGTCCTCGAGTGAGATGAACTACAGCATTCAAAAGAAAAGACTTTACCAATGGAATTGGAAGCTCCTTACCGTTCCTAATCCGATGAGAATGGAGAGCTGTAAAAGTGTGGGCTGACAGAACACCGACCCTGACCCAAACATTTTGGTGAGCCGTGAACTAATGAGGTAGATGACCCTGGCGACTATCTCTTGATCGGTATACCTACGACCCTTCAACAGATGTGCAGGAACCGTGCTCAGACGTTTCGCAGAGAATCGAAGTTTAATAGTGAATTGAGAGACGTAATTGAATGAATAAAAGACCTGGAAAGTTTCAAATCGCGACGCAGATATTAAGCGCCTTCGAGAAGCATTGCTGCCGGGTTTTACTAATTGATTGGCCTGAAGGTGAATTAGGCATACTGTTGGTTTTATTTGGCATGACTGAACATACAAATTCAAAGGTCAATTACACGACACAAATCATGAAAGTTTTTTTTTTCAAGTCCAACTTCATTGTAAATATCGAAAACATACTGAAGGATAAATAGGGTACCGTATTTGTTCCATATTTGTTGTGATTTGTGTCTTTAAGAGGATTTCTTCTATTGAAAGAGGAGTCAGACAAAGTCGATCGATTATCTGAGCTTCAGAGAAGAACTAACAATCCGAACAACCAGGCCCAAACTTGTGAAGTTTGAAAGCGGCGTAGACGCGTAGGTGGCGATTTAGATGTGAACATTGCATTAAATACCTTGTGCACTTTGTGAACTGCCAAGGATCTACTGGCTTTCCGTGGACATGGGTTTATTAGTTCACGTTGGGTGCACAGGGGAAGCTCCCCTCCTCCACAATCCCGCTAGTTTACACCATAAATTTGTCAATTTTTGTTTGTTTCGTCTGCTTTCTCGGAAAGGCTGTCGGGGATGCACGTTGATTGATGGCGGTGTGTATACTAGGGGTTGACAGCGGTCGTTGTGGTAGCGAAGGTTTTAAGGTTCACTTGCCGCAGCGGCGGTGCAGTGTGTGTGTGTATGTAGCCGCGATGAAAAGTAGGCTGTATGGATGTCGTCTAGTATTTCTTTTTTTCTAAATACGTGCCAGGTGACGAAATGCCATAAGTGTTATTAAAACGTGAGAGACTTACAAGTGCCTTGGTATTTATAGAATTCAGAAAAAAAGAAACGGTGGCTATATCCGCGGGCAAAAGCTTCGGCATGCACGGCTTCGCTTTTCTCCCTGTACATGGCAGGGAATATTGCTAGCGTTTGAGTACATTAGTGTATCGAACTCCAACGTCAAATCAGATCATCTAAAAATATATGTAGTGTAGTGTACATGGCGCCCTACGGCCTCTGTCATCAGTTTACGACGTACACAGTTCACCGGAAGTATCAAAACAGTGGTGATATCATTCCCTGAAGAAGAAACACATTGCATCACGTCAAATTTCACGGAAGCCCAGAAGCTCCGGAAAATCTCCACCATTTCAGAACCACATATCTCCATAATACTTTCCCTTCATCTGGTTTCGTAACACGTACTTTACGCGACAGACTTTCACTTAAGACTCTTTGCGTCGTGAGAAAACCCCGCTTATCTCCCCCACTCTTTAACCGCCTCGACCGACACAAACAGCCATCGACATGATCCCTTAACCTTGACTTGAGAGTACCGTAGTTGTCACCTCAACGTATAGCAACGATACTGTGCAGAGTTAGCAGACAGACTTTTAGAGTTTTAAAAAGTCGGTCTCTCTGCACGGGGACTCGAAGTCATTTGGTAAGTTGGAAAATAACGGATCAGATCTTATAATTTTTTTAAAGACTACTTACCGATGAAGCCCTACCGGTCGTTCCCGTCACGATAGCGAGTAATAAAACCAAGACACTCCACATGGTACTGCTGTTTTCTGGACGACCTACGTTCAGGATAAAAAAGGGGACTTCACAAACGTACACGGTGCAATCGGTTGTCACGCTTGAAGAGACAGCGAAGTTTACGCGTAGACGATTGCCAATACACTGAGAGAAAGGTCACCGAAAAAACAAACTGGATCGGGAGGCTGGCTGCCCTGCCTTCTCTAAATTATTCATGACGCGTTGCAGCGTGCCACACTGCGCCTGAGAGCATTCCACCGAGCACAATAACCGCGTTTCCGCCGAATTCACTTGCAAATTTCTACCTGTCGGGAGGGAAACCGGCCATTTTGGTTGGCTTGTTTTGTACCGCCCGTCAGGTGCAGACTCCCCACGTCGTTACCCCTTTTTATTTCTCCCCGAAGAATCGGCTTGTAATTGGATAATAGGTAATCTAACGTTAATGACCACTAGCGTTTGACCGCTGAAAATCGACGCACTCATCGTGCAATAAGCGTATTCACTTCTGTTTGTTTCTGACTGTCATGCCTGGGGAACATTAATCCACCGAATCAAAAACCCCGATGACATTATTTCTATACAAAGTCACACCTTATATGTCCACGGCGAGCGAAGTTCACGCCTCTGAATAAGTGGACCGGCTTATAGGTCGAACTGAGCGGTTTAAAACTGGCCAGAAAAAGTTTTGAAAACGTGTTTACGCGAAAATGAGGGAGCTGTTAAGCGTTAGCAGACGACCGAGGAATGCTTTAGTGTAGTCAAGGTTTAACAGGTGTTTCAAAGAACCGACAAAAACAACTTGGGAAAAATGGATGTTTTTGACCCACATCGATCACATGCACCACATACTAATTCTAGGAATTACTAGTACCTTCCTACGTTTAATGCATAGGGCATTGTCATAGCACTTTTATTCGGCTAATAACCCTTCACCCAGAAAGATTGTGCAAAATACAGAACCTCGCGAAGTTTTTTCTCAAGGTGTCTGTACATGCGTAGATGAGTGGGACAGTTCTCTGTTTTGACGATCGGTTGTCGGCGCGATGAACATTGAAATACGAAAACACTGAGAGAGAGAGAGAGAGAGAGAGAGAGAGAGAGAGAGAGAGAGAGAGAGAGAGAGAGAGAGAGAGAGAGAGAGAGAGAGAGAGAGAGAGAGAGAGAGAGAGAGAGAGAGACAGACAGACAGACAGACAGACAGACAGACAGACAGACAGACACAGAAAGTGAAACAGACAGAGAGAAACAGACAGACAGAGAGACACAGACAGAGAGAAATAGACAGAGACAGAGAGACACAGATACAGACAGAGAGCGAGATGTTTGAAGGCCATCGGCGGTAGGTGAGGGATAACACACGAAGAGGGAACGAAGTGAACGTTTGGACGTAGACCTGCCCGGACATGAACTATAAAAGGTACAGCGGAAACCCAACAAAAGTGGGGGTCGGAGGCAGCATGACTTGAAACGCATGAGAGGACTTAGATACCCTCAGAAGTGTAAACCTCAAACAGCTGAGGTTAAACCGTCATAGTGAGTTAATTAAGCATAAACGGAATTAGGTAACATCTCAAATGAGGAGGAAAAAGTGTTTTCAAAGAGTTAATACTCTCTTGTGAATTGAAGTTTTAAAGCTATTCCCAAACATTATCGATAAAAATCCTTTTCTCTTTCGTACTCACGATTAAACGGCTGTCATGCGAATTTTAAATAAATAGAGCATTAGAGAAGCAACTTTTCAAGCTAGCCAACATTCCAATTTCTGAAAGACCGCATGCATTCATCCTTGGGCCTGTGTCAACTCTTTTGTAATAGTAAAATGTCTGAAAAGGGTGAAATCTGTGCTGTGCTTAATCAATATCAGTTTACACATGCAACGTGGAAATATCGTTTGGGGAGTCCGAAAATGTGTACCGGGGACACATCACGTTTTACAATATAATATATCTGGTGAAGTATCACCTATAAATACAGCGTGAAAATTAGAGATTACGAAACGAAGTGGAGGTAAAAAAAGATTCATTACGAAACACACGTTTCACAACGAAATGGTCAAGCCTCTCTGTGGTAGAAACCGGGGGGCTAAACGCCCCAGGGACATCTTGTCGTTCAAGTGGTCCATCGAAAATGATCTAATTACTCGAATGCAAATTGGTTAATCAATCTTGAGCTGTGCTAACGATAATTAATGAACTCGCCAATTCGCGACTTGGGAGAATGCAGATGAAACCACGAAACCCAACGGGCGACATGGGTGGTCTATAGAAGTTATAATCGAATGAAAAGATTTTGCAAACATGGATATTAAATCTAATCATTTCGTCCATGGGCGCACGTTGTATTTGTTGGAGAGTAATCTTATCATAACCACAGGGTTTATAAATGCTGTATCATTGGCATTGTACAAAAAAGGCAGCCGCTGAGTTACACACTGCGTGCGGTATCAGTCAGCGCGAAAGGCGTAGGTGCGGTTTTGCGTAAACGCAGTGCGTGTGGGTGACATATGAAATGGCAGGCATACAACGCTATATATCGGGGATGTTCTTTTTTAAAAAAAGTGTTTAAACTTTTGTAAAAGACTATTCCATTCGGATCATCATCCAAGAAATGCAACGTGCCCCTGTGATTTCCTCGCCAATACGTTGAATTATATTTTAAATAATATCAAATTGGGCATGCAGTGATTGGGACGTACAGTAAGCTATATTTTATCAGTTAAGGGAGAGCAAAGGCGATCTGAAGAACAGTTGTCCATTGCGGCTGCCGAACACTGATCCAATGATTGTTGTATTGGTAATTGGCTCAAAAGGTTGCTCAGATCTGAAGTTTACAGCTATTTCAGTCTCCAGTTCTCGGGCGCGATTACAAGCCCTCCGGGCTTTATAGGAAACCGCATATTTGTCTCACGACAACCAATACCTATACAATATACGTCCTTCAGTGTGTGTTGGACATTCCTGTTATACACAGACATTTTCCTCTTTTGTTGGCGTACAAACCGTGGATGAGAGAGGTACCAGTCCCTTGATAATATGTGGTTTTATACAATCAGTACAATATACAAATCACTCTACATCAGCCTTCGCGTCAGTTTGGTTTAAATTACAATTTTCTTTTTCTGTGAAAGTTTACGAGAGTGGGTAGGCGCGAAATGGCAAAATCGCTATAAGAACTGCGGAAGTCGTCGACAGAAATATTGCAAGAGAGCAATATGGTCAAACTGTGAAAATATAAGGAATAAATTACACGTGAATCATTCTTATGGCAAGGAGCGAGTCGCTTTGCGTATTTGATCGTGTTGGGTAATTGGATTGAATGAAGAAAGGAATGCGTGTTCTTTAAGTCATGTAAGTGTGGTTGCCTTGCTCCGTCCGAATTGAATCATGGAAAATGCTTCTCAGTAAGTTAATTAATTATTGGCAGATCGATCAGAGAGTTGACTTCCATGAACACGCTTTTCGACTGGGTCATACATTTACTAGTGTTCCTAATTCCAAACAGTTCGTCATTAATCGAGACAATACCCTTCACGATATTTTTACTATATTTTGTCATAATGAGTACGTTAACTTTTCGTATTGTTCTCCTTCAGTGTGTTAAAATACCGAGTATCTACCTAACACTCACAGTCAGTTCCGTGCGTGATGCTATTGGCCATAAAGGAATTCTACCTGAACTAAAGTTCATGTGTTTTGTATTCGACCCATTGGACACAACACGCATGCTGAAGTGACAAGTTGGAAACTGCACCTGATTTTGGGGAAACGAGAAATTGTATTTTAAGAGGCAAAACAACAAATACCGGATAATGCATCAAAAGTTAATAGAGGAGCTTTTAAAGGGACAATAGCTGTAACTTTTTATGGTTTTTTTTTTCACCATTTTAGTTTTTTATGTCAATTGCAAATTCTGGTTCTACTTCCTATAGCATGTTGAAATATACAGAATTCAGCGTGTCAGTTCAGTCTGATGAAAACAAGAGTAATGTGAATCAAATTAAAAAATATTTGTTTGCTTTATTTATGGTTTTCGTAATTACTTACGTATACTTCTCTAGTGACCCATTTACCATATTGCTAATGTTCTTGTACGTTTTGGCTGGTAGCCGCAAGTACTGAAATAAAGCTTAGTAAATTGAATTCAGCCTGTATGTGTACTGTGTAGGTAGCATTGTCGTTGTTGACAAGTGAATTCTGGTCCGGACTGGAATTCAAAAATGCAAACAATAACAGTGCATTTTACTCGTATAAGACGCTGTACTGACAAGCTAAATGGTGAGTGTCTTTACATGTTTAAAGGGAGAAGAACAAGAATTTACAAAAATGAATATCGTCACAAGTTACCGCAACCGACCCTTTAAAAGGCGATGTCTGTTTTTTTAGTCAATGAAATCAGCGCTACAACATAAGATAGCTTCAATGAATGCACAGACATCCATCAAGCTTACAATAAAATGTAGGTGGATACTCGTCGATCTTCGGTTTCTGCGGTAAAGCTTGGCAAACCGTTCAATTAGAACCAATGGACCTACTTGTTGTGCTTGCGGTCACTTAACGATGTAACTCCCTCGGTATTTCCTGTAAAACATCTGTTATACGCGTTTTCAATTTTCGAGACAGAAAGAGGAAAACAAACTTTCGAAAAAAACACGTGGTTTCTAACTTAACAAAGAAATTAATGTGATTCCCTTGGTATTTCCTGTAAAAGACCTGTCGAGCCAGAAAAGGGAAAACTAACTAACAGTATTCAAAAACACGTGGTTGCTAACATCAACCTTGCCAAGTACATGCTGGAGAGCGCTTCTGTTTCTTCAAGAATATTTTTCTGGCAATTCGATACTTCCTCGACTAATTATTTCCTGGTGCTCCTAAAAATAAAATTATGAGTAAAATGTCCAGGTTGAAAAATGCATGGAGAGGAGTATGAACGCGATATGTCTTGGTCATCCACATTTGCAATCACTTCGGTTGGAAGAAGGTATCAAAAAGGGTAAAATTCAATATATTTTTTCGCTATGATCATAGTTACTCATTTTTGATATATCAGTAATGATATACTGATATAGGAGTGCCTGTAGTTTTTTCCAAGTGAATCCGTTATGTAAGACTCATGCGACATGCATCTGAGTCTAAGATGAGAATGTTCCAAGTTATCAAAGTTACTGTTCTAATTATTCGGATGAGGGTAAGATTATACGAGGAAGTGGACGTTGTTGTGGCCGCTTTCCTTTTTTTGTCAGATCAGATAATAAATACATTCTTGTTCGACACCACAAATCATGTCTGTCACAAAGTGGTGCTCTATACCCAGGAAGTTGTCTCCCCTCACCCAAAAGATACGTCCACTCCAAAATATGTACCGCCAGGTCCATCATGTGGTGCACCTATCTGCATGGCGAGAAATTAAGTCTGTTAAATTCCGTCTAACTTTAGCTTCTCCGCCCACTCGCCAACCGATATTTCCGCAGTTCATTCTGTTTAAGATTGAACAATAGAACTAGCCATTTGATTGAACGGTACAACTCGCCATTTGATTGGACGATACAAGTAGCCATTTTCCTCTATTTCACGCTCAATTTATTCAAATTCTCCTTTGAAAAAGGGATAGGCTCAATGCTCTATTTCACTCGGGCGTCGTGCGCTTTCGTATTTCCATAGGGAGGAGGGGGTATCAAAAGCTGCATGCCACAGTTGGAAAAGTTATGAACCGGAAGACAAAGAAGACAGGCTGCGTAACATCCTTGAAATAAAATCTCGAACAATATTTTGACTTTAAATGATGCGTGCCATGAAGTTTAAATCATGCGAGTTATTTTTAAACTATATTTTGCAAGAATTTCATGCAAGAATTTCAGCTCTTTGAATAGCTTTCGTGCAGCACTCGCAGCGAAACGTTTCCTCACAAATGATTGAAAATCTTCCACCTGTAGTCGCAAGTCTTACTTTCACATATGATAACTAAATCGGAAGAAAATTTGTGCAGCATATCCGTATATGGGAACAGCAAAAACTCACACGCACGACATACACACAACCATATTCCTTTGATTTCTTTAAGGTAGTACGCGTATCGAAATTGAAATACTTGAACTTTTTCTCACACTTTCCTTGACGAGACTTTCAGCTATACTCTTACCAAATCAAGAATAAAATCAGGGGTCAGGGTGCAAATTTTGGTTCTAGAGAAACAGATTACCTAACATTTACCGATAGTTACAATTCAAAATGGCCGCCTTCCATATGTTAACTCCATGGGAAAATGATTTTCAGAAAACTAAGAGTTGAAAGTTTTCCTTCCTTACTCCAAGACTTCAAAATGAACCGGCACTAGCGGTATGCCAGAGAAGTATAGAAAAATTTTGAGAGTCCGAATATCTGTCCCCGAGGCGCATTCTACCGTAAAAGAGTACAACAAGTATGTTAGGTCCAGCCATTAGAAACTGTTGAAAAACAGTTTACTCTTCAACACGTGCAAAGCGGTGAACCATTTGATTTCTGGGGGGGGGGATGGAGGAAATCGGTGGGGCAACAAATTTTTTTTTCCCATGACTGTGACAGCAAATTTTTCTTTCTATTATCAGTCCTGCATCAAATTATTTTTTCTGTATGCAGTGGCAAAGCAATTTTTTTTTCTCGCTTGCCAATTTTTAATACAATATGCTATACATACACGTTATTGGTTCACAACTGGATGTTTAAAAACTTGTTGTGTTCATGGTTCTGCTTTTAAAATTTTATGTACAACAAATAACTAGTGAAAAATCCATTTGGAGCTGACTGATCTTGTGAGTGCTGTATCCCTGATCCCTCTGAGTTGCTTTCCTTCAAGCCATCATAGTAGTACCAGGAGCCAGAACAAAATATCTTAGTTAGTAAAGGGAAAGCAACTCCACACATCGTTCATATATTGGTGGTTTTGCGTTTAATGTATAGTATGTGGTATTTTCTGTTTCACTGTCTTGTGCATAGAGCCGAGTAGGCACGGAGAGACACAGCGGCTGTAATCTGCGTGTCAGTGCAGCCTGCACTCTAGAGTGGAGAGACTGTGCAAGACACTACGATTCTTTGACACTATATTTTTGAAGTTTGCCAGACTTTCTTCATCAATTGCCTCGAGTTCAACTTCAGTGGATAAATTATGTGGTATATTTGCAGATTGTATGTATTCCTATGTTGTCCCACTGGAAGTTTGTTCTTTCATTCCGGAAGCTATCTCATTTTGTTCTACTGTGTTCAAGGTCTTGTTCGTATTGTGTTTACTAGATTGAGAGAAAGATATATGTGATCGTCAACCTGTTTAATGTTGTGCGTTTCTGTCAAAATGCAGGAATTGTTTCTTTGTTTATAAGTTGTCTGTTATAATCTTTGTATGAAGTCGGTGGCTAACGAGTTATTTTTGACGCTTCCTTATTAGTGTGTAGAATTTCATTCATCTTCCTTTATCTAACAGTTTGATTGGTATCTCACCGTTTTCTGATAGTGTTCGTGATCACATGCCTTAGACATAGACTGTATTTTATCCTGTGTTTGGGAAGGTGAAATTCAGATGCATTTGAGGCTACTATGTGTTGGTTTGTGCTCTTGTAATGCGACATTTTTGTTGACGTAATATGTTTATTTTGTTCTCTATTTCTGTGCCCTCTTATGATGTTGACCCCTTCTATTTATTTTGTAATTTTATGTGTAATTTTAGTGTACATTTTTAGTGTCGAGGCATGGCACAGTATTGATATGGTAACTCTCCCTTTTGAATATGTGTTGGCCTTTAAAAAGGCCGTTTAGTATTGTGATCCTTGTTTGGCCCATGCTGTATCCAGTTATGTACGTTGTTCACAACGTTTACTGTTGCTGGAATATTGTGTGGTTTCTTGTCGATGCCTAATCGGTTCTATACACAAGACAGTGAAACAAAAAAAATACACACTACTATACATTAAACGCAAATCACTAATATATGAACGATGTGTGGAGTTGCTTTCCCTTTACTAACCAGGCTGATAGTGACTAGTATAGAAGTGTAGTGATCATACAGTTGTGAAAGTCAGTACTATAGCTGTGTTTATATAAAATCAGTACTGTCAACTTCTCAGGAAAGAAGTCATGTTTTACAAAAGTTGTGTTTGTATTTCATTATTTGTTATTGTATTTTCATTGCAAGGAAAGACATATATTTTGAGAATAATATATTGCTTTTAAAAGTAGTTCATTAAATCGTGTCGTTTGTTTAAAATTTTCAGTAGATACAGATCACAGCAAGTCCAATGGTTCCCTTTTATATACTGACTGTGTCAATGCTTCATTGCAACATATTTAAAACACTGTCACCACAATGAACCTTTGAACATTGTGTAATATTGAAGTTTATTTATATGCCAGATTTTTTACATCAGGATTCACTCTAAAATATTGAAAATATTAGTGCCACTGTAGGCGGCCGCCCTCCAGCGTTTTTTTTAAATCAGTCCCAAACTTTGGTAATTTTAGCACATGGCGACAATTTTTTTTTCTCTCTTGTCTGTTGGAACAATTTTTTTTCTCAAGCCATTGTTGGATCAAATTTTTTTTTTCTGTCCTTCACCTGCAAACAAATTTTTTTTCCCCCAGATCCTCCACCCCCCCCCAGAAATCAAATGGTTCTCCCCAAAGCATTGGTAAGGAGTTTAGAGCCCATGCTACTTATGACCGTTCACTCTGTGTCGCCGCTGATATCACTGTGGATACAACGACCCAACATCGGCACTGCGCGAAGCGTACTCAACGAAGGACAACTCATCGACCAGAAGGCAGGGAAACTTTTATGAAACCAAGCGTCAGTACACTCAAGCTGACGGGCAGAAGTCCACGTGTATAGCAGTTGCAGAATTTCGCCAAAGTCAGAAAGCAGATCAATTTACGAGCAGGAGACACATTTTTCTTAAAAATTGATGGTCATTTTCTAGTAGTTTACAAAGCTCGTGTTAAGTACTAGGTTGAAATATTTACTTGACGGCGGCTAATCTGTAATTATTATTTTCTAATATAGGGTGACTTCAGAAATGAAATAACGCTGGTCAATTTGGCGGAGGAACGTTTCGAAAGATGCTCCAACTAGTTAACGCTGGGGTGTCAGTCCATGAGATTTTGGATCGAAATTTGAATATGACTTCGTCTCGGCTAGTTTACGGGAGACAATGTCATGTACAAGGGAGCAACTTCATTTAATATGATTTATATCTACAATTTGACCGAGAAACTCTCGCTTCTTCAATTATTTCCACAATTGTTTTACTTTACTACTTTCGTTTTACATCTAGGCTACACACATAAGCAAAAGAGCATGGTATTTACCGATCCAGGTTTACCCATCATTCTAATACTAGTAATATGAAAACAAGTAACGCATATCACTGCCGTTGTTAGTAAATTAACATACATGTAACACTGGCTTGAGTTACGGAATAAACCGAAAACATGACAATCAAAGTATCATTTCCTTACAAACTTTGAAATCTCTTTAAATCTGATACCCAGTAAACAAGATCTTTTACAGCATAATGTAGCATTTGCTACCCTGTCTTTCTGCCGATTTGTTCTTTGTAAATGGCGCCCTCTGTGGTAAGAACACCGTTACTGTCGTACTCCGCGACAGTCTGTTTCCAAACTCCTATAGGAGGTCAATGACCCTCTTTCTCTCAATCTCACTGGTATAGAGGGAACGGCAGAATTAAGGTTTACGTCGTTGTCATGCAAATTAGGTAAACTGACAAAATACTGCAAAGACGCCAGACGGGTAAAGAAACCATTTTTTTCTTTTTGCCGTGTTTGCGTCTCTGCTCATTGCTGAATGTCAAAGTGCGTCAGTTTACCCGCAGATTGACAACACAAAATAGTGTTTCTGTGTCTAAATCGACACCATGGCCTCTTGTCACTACTTACAGGGACAAACCCCGCTGTTTTGTAACATGTTGTAAAAGCTGGATGACTTCCAAAGCGTAGTGCGGTGTTAGCCTCTTCGGTTTGACCTGCGCTGTAGGCCATCGTGTTCACCTCGCGATCTTCACAACAACCTACCACTAACATGACAGTCCGCTGAACTTTATTTCTTCAGTTTATTCTGCTTTGATATTTTTATGCCCAAGGACTCGGAGAAAGTCTAACTCAGCGATCCGGTTGTTCCTTACAACATCTTAAAGTCACCTGTAAACGACTAGTTGGAAAACGACACTGACAAGAATGGAAGTGTTTGTGTCATACTAAGCCCCCTCCCCCACTGTTTGCAGCCTGAACTTTGTCATCAGCAATGTATGCTGCAAAAAAAAAAAATCAGCGTACAACTTGTATTTCCACGAGATGTATAAAAAAGTGAATTGAAACATTTATATTTCTCATCATAGTTCATGTATATTCACTTTCACATTCAAAACACATTGAAAATAAAAAGAAAACGACAACTTTTTAAATTTTTTTCCGCCGTCGCTCGTCTTGAGGTAGTACACGCCTCGAAACTTTGCTTTAACTTTGATGCCCTCAATTAAATATGTTCTCAACAAATTTAATCGAAAATAATATCAGTGATCACAATGCGAATTTTGTATAAACAAATTACCCTTCATTTACCGATATTTGCAATTCAAAATGGTTGCCATCCCTGTATATACTCCAGGGGGAAAAATGAAATTTGTTATTTTCGAAAAACTAAGTCAGCGACAATTTGTTTGACTCTGAGAGCTTCAAAATGGGCCCTCACAATTGTTGTAGGTCAGAAAAGGAATTGTAAAAATTTGACAGTCCGAATATCTGTCCCCGAGACGCGTTTTACTTTAAAGAGGAGAAAAAGTAATTTTTGAGCTCAAGTAATCACGATCTCAAAAAGCGTCGATGTAAACTCAGTGTTTCGTACGTTGAAGTCAATGCCGTTCATTTTTTTAGGTCAGCCGTTCAGAGTATATGGCCCATTTCGGTTAAGTAATTATGTGATCGTTGATACCAGATAATTATGCAATCGCTTTCATAACCTCAGTGTCCAGACCTGTTTCTGATTAGGGTTAAAGGTGAGATTCAGTTGTCGGTCAATCATTCAGTTCGTTACGTGACGTTCAACCGTGTAATGGCACGTTCTAAACGAAATCTACTCAAATTAGAAAAATTAGAAAGAATCCAGAAAGTAGCGACTAGATACACGATCCATTATCCTACTGCTGTTGATTATAAACAGGGATTGGTTTTTGTCGACCTTTTACCCTTGTCATTTCGCAGAGAGGTACTTTACCTTATGTTGTTTCATAAATGTACTACTGAATTATATCATATGAACATACACATGTTTGTTGAATTTTCACCTTCTAACATTCACATCCGTCTCAGTGCTGATTCAAATTCAATGTGATTAAAATGCTTCAACACTCTTTCTTAACGCCACCTATTTTTAATCGCGTAGCCAATTTATGGAATAATTTACCCAGGTCATTACGGACTATCAATTTAACTCTTGCATTTGACCGGGCAATAAAACTGGTATTGGGACAAATTTCATAGTTCGTTTGATCCTCTAAACACTAGTACAGCGACAATCCTCTTCTTTGTAGTAAATGTATGTCTACACAAACATATTTTTCTTTGTTTTCATCGTTTTTAGCTCACGTGTGTGAACACGTGGGCTAATGTCATAGCGATGTCTGTCTGTCTGTCCGTGTGTGTGTCTGTCTGTCTGTTTACACGGTGACTTAAAAACGCCTGAACGGATTCAAGTCAGATTTGGTAGACAGGTACCATATGCTACTTGCAAGAACTGATAAGATTTGGTCAGTGTGGCTTGCATATTAATGAAGTTATGCAATATCGTTTTTTTCCGTACAATTGTTTCCCTATGGAGACGTTAATGACAGTGTAGACATATATCAAGAATTCGAAATACTGCACCGAATTTCATGAAACTTTTCACAGATGACAATCTCAGAACATTATGATGATACTGTGAGTGTCATGTCAATTATCTTCTCATTTGCATATTCAATGAACTTTAGTTATTAGTGACATAACTCTGAAATTCCAGCACCAAACTTGATGATACTTGCAACAGATATTGATCTGATATATACCTAATTATACTTAGAAACATTTGGCAGTGTCAATTTAAAAAATAGTTCATTTGCATATTTTATTAAGTTTTGTAATTAGTGATATAACTCCAATATAACTTCACCAAATGTGATGCAATCTGCTGCAGATACTGATGTGACTGATATCTAACTGTAGTGTAAAGCATTTAGTAGAGTAAAATTAATTAAGGATTCATTTGCATATTTAATGAACTTTGTAATTAGTGATATTACTCTAAAATTACAGCGTTAAATTTGATGAAACTTGCTACAGATGTTGATCTGATAAATATCCAATTGTACTGAGAAGCATTGAGCAGTGTCAAGTTAATAATTAGCTCATTTGCATATTTCATGAAGTTTTATAATTAGTCATATAACTCCAAAATAACAGCATCAAACGTCATGAAAACTGCTGCATATACTGATCTGACAGATATCTAACTGTGTTGTAAAGCATTTAGTAGTGTAAAGTTAATTAAGGGTTCATTTGCATATTTAATAAACTTTGTAATTAGGTATATAACTCTGAAATTACGGCACCAAATTTTGTGAAACGTGCTACAGAAATTGATTTGATAAATATTTAATTGTGCTATGAATCATTGAAAAGTGTCAAGTTAATTTAGGGTATATTTGCATATTTAATGTACTTTGTAGTTAGTGACATTACTCTAAAATTACAGCACTAAATTAAATAAAACGTGCTACAAATGTTGATTGATGGATATCTAGTTGTCCCATGAAGCATGGAGCAGCGTCAAGTTAATAAAGAGCCCATTTGCATATTAAATAAAGCTTTATAATTAGTGATTAAACTCTGAGAGTACTGTGCGAAGTTGATAAAACCTGCTACATATAGTGATAACATATATCTTATTGTTCTGTGAAGGGTACCACTATTAATGAGCTGTTGTAAAACACGTGAGCATATTCAGTTCATATCTGGTTACATTAAGATACTATGGTACGACATTATTGAAAGTCATTTAACATTTTTACTGCAGCCAATTCCTAATTTGCATTTTAATGAGAACATTTCAGTCAATTCCTAATGGCATATTTTAATGAACTTTCCTGATTGGGGATATATACTTGGATTTAGATTTAATCTGTGGTGAATGTTATTCATTATGTTGATCATAACATTTTCAATAAAGTTTCAAACATGTGGCAAAGGTTCAACTTTACACATAACTGCAACATAATGAAACACGAGAGCATTTTCAGTTCATATCTGGTTTACTTTAAATTGTTGTATATTTTACGTCAGCTTTTCCTTTTGTTCGTTGTGTAGTGTGTTTAATGGAGGACTGACTTTGTATAGGTGATTTGCACCTGTTTTGATCACCCAATCCTATGTAGACCCCCTTTTTACGGTTTACGTTGGATTAATCGTAATAAATAAATAAATAAATAAATAAATAAATAAATAAATAAATAAATAAATAAATAAATTCACTTGCTGTTGATTCAAAGTTGACAAAATTGAAGACAGACAATCATCCCTGTACAAGGCCAAGCTGTGTACTACTGGCATTGGTGAATGCTACAATGTGATGGGTTTGTGTCAGACCTGTCCCGGAACCGACCAAAAAGTGTAGTTTTTGAGAACCTTAGACTAAAATACCTAACCTTTTAGATACAGGCCTGCTAATCTAAAAACCTGAGAATCTAAGAATCTGAGAACTAAACCAGCTGAAGCGGGGAGTACTGTACAGAACAAACAGATAGAAAAACAACAACAACAACAACAACAACAACAACAACAACAACAACAACAAACAGATAGAAAAACAACAACAACAACAACAACAACAACAACAACAACAACAACAACAAAGTCACTGCCCCATGGTAACCAAAATAAAAAAAAAATTGAAGGCGTCTTTGAGATGAAATTGATTGAACACAGCCTAGGTCTACTGACCATAGATTGTAAGACGAACCACTAAGGGGATAATCAGACGTGTACTTTTCTAACCCCCAACCCCACCTCCATCCCACCCCATCCCACCCCCCACTCGTTCCTTTTGCTATCAGAAACGGTGAAACGGCTACGTGAAGTGTGTGGTGCTAGTAGCTGTGAATGGAATTATGTTTATCAACAACAGAAGCATGACAAGCCCAAGATGTACGTTCCTCTTTGTGATGAGTCAGCGATCAGATACTTTCTCTCTAGGTAACAGAAAAATTTCATCAGCAATTATGATATTGTTCGACAATAACAAACCCATAAATTGTTCGGGCAGTCGGGTGGCCCTAAACGAAGGGGGAAGGGGGAAGGGTGCTACGAAGGACTTATGACCCTAAAACGAAGGGGGAAGGGGATACGAAGGGCTTATGACCCTAAAACGAAGGGGGAAGGGGGTAGCAAGGGCTTATGACCCTAAAACGAAGGGGGAGGGGGATTACGATGGGATTATGATATTCACATTCTAAGTAGATAAAACTTGGGTAAAACTATGCAAAAATAAAATATTGTCCTGACAATGATAAATACGAAAATAAAGAAATATTATCCTCACACTTAAGGGACTTATGTTAGTGGACAAGGTGGGGGTGGCTTTATGTACAATGCAATATAAAAGAACCATATGCATGATCAATAACTATCACTGATGCAGTGAAGTGGGATATGATATTGACAGTAATAGAAGAAAACACTTTGATAGCGATATGCAAAAATGAAATATTGTCCAAACAATTAAGGAACTTATGTTATTTGGTGACCCCGGGGTTTATGTACAATACAATATATACAGGCACTCACGCCATGCTTAAGGCAGAACCAATAACTATCACTGAAGTCATGAAGAGGGACATGATATTATGGGGGACATTATATTCTCACTGTCAGTAGGAAACACTTTGATAAAAAGATTCAAAAAGAAATATTGTAGTCAGCCTTAAGGGACTGATGTTATAGGGCGAAAGGGGAGGGCTTTGTGTATAATGTATAATATACAGGCATCACCACCATACTAAAAATTGGGCTTACACCTTTCACTGATGCCACAAAGGGGGACATGATATTCTCAGTGTCAGTAGAGAACACTTTGATAATAATATACAAAAAAGAAATATTGTCCTCAGGCTTAAGGGACTGGTGTTATAAGACGAAGGGGGGGGGGACTCTGTGTACAATAATCATAATCATACCAATCCATAATCCAATGACTAGGTCAGAATCGTAAGACAGTAGTTGTAAACATAGACACAAAACAGCACAGAACAGACAGTAAATAGACGGTACACAAACAAAGTCATATTTATGAAAGAAAGATATATGGACCTCTGGCCAGAAGACTAAGAAGTGTATAATATACAGGCACCTCCACCATGCTGAAGACATGGGTTATAACTTTAACTGATACCAAGAAGGGGACATGATATTCTCAGTGTCAGTAGACAACACTTTGATAAAAAGATGCAAAAAAGAAATATTGCAGTCAGCCTTAAGGGACTGATGTTATAGGGCGAAGGGGGAGGGCTTTGTGTATAATGTATAATATACAGGCACCACCACCATACTAAAAATTGGGCTTACAACTTTCACTGATGCCACAAAGGGGGACATGATATTCTCAGTGTTAGTAGAGAACACTTTGATAATAATATGCAAAAAATAAATTATCGTCGTCAGGGTTAAGGGAGTTATGTTATAGCACGAAGGGGGAGGGCTTTGTGTCTAATGTATAATATACAGGCAAATGGTTATGATTGTCGAATATACACCATTTTGAATGCATGTAGTGTAATCACAGGAAGACTGTATGACATTATTGACAGTATTACAGTTAGAAGATGGGTGTCGACGCTAGCAATACGTCAATATGATCATATTTTTAAGTCCCTTAATCTATATCCAAAGAGCCATACCACAACCAATAAATTATGCGATATGTACACGATACTGACGGAGCTATTTCGTGTAGGAGAAGAGCCTAGAATTATAAATAGGCCCTAAGGAAATAATTCACCTGTTGTAAAGAAGACCTTATGCTGAATAGAAATTTGTCTGTTTGTCATGCAACAATATGTCCAGGGAAGTTATCATATGCGGAGGAGATTATATGTTGTTCATGCAGAGAAGCTAAGATGTCATATTAGTTGTGTTTCGCTGAATCTCAACAATTCACTAGTGTATTACAAATGTATGTAATGTACTCGTAAATATTTTTGATGTAGCAAATGTAAATATCCCGAGGTATGAAGCTGCAAAGTATTGCTTTGGGGGGGGGGCTATAGCATATAGAGCAGCGTAATTAATCTTATTACATATTAATTAGTTAGAGTACTGTTGCCAGTCTCCATGTGAGATCATGAAAAGAGAGCACTATGTATACATCTGTATTTTTCATAAAAACAAGAGACCACAACATTGTTAACAATGTTGTGACTGTTATTTATATTAAGTACAAATAATGTAAATCTTTGTATGCGCATACACAAAATTTATAAGTCCCTTCATTTAGGTCACTTTACACGATCCTATGCACGAACAGATAGAGAAGGTGACAACCTTTTGCCAAGAACAAATATCCAAGAATCGTAAAAACCGTATATTTCACAAAGTGATCTCTAATAACATATATACCATATATACCATCTTATCCTTCAGATTATAACTACAAGTCATTTGCCACCTACAGTCTTGTTTGTATATAGTGCATTGTGCACATAGCCCTAGCCATGTGTTTAATAAAATATATCTATGAAGTGTGAGCACAATATTTCATTCCTGCCTATTGTTATCAATGCGATTTCTAACATAACTTTGAATATCATGTTCTTCAGGGCATCAATAGAAGTTAATTGCTCTCTTTAGTCTAGCGCTTTTATATCGTGCATTGTCACTCACATCAGAGGACAATATTTCATTTTCGAATCTTGTTATTACAAGTGTTCTCTATTAAAACATTAAAGATCATTTCCCCGTCATCACATCAATGATTGTTATAGGCCTCACGATCTGTGTGGTGCTAGAACTTGTACATATTGCATTGTATGTAGCCCCACCTCTTTCGTCCTACACCATAAGTCCATAAAGCATGAGGACAAAATTTTTCTTTTGCAAGTTGGAATCAACCTTTTCTTTACTGACACTGTCAATATCATGTCTTCCTTCGTGGCATAATTTATAGTTTGTGGGCCCCGCAATTAGCATGGTGGCAGTGCCTAAATATTATACATTATACATGAAGACCCCCTTTGTCCCATAAGATAAGTCCCTTAAGCCTGATGACAATAATTAAACTTTGCATATTTCTATCAAACAGTTCACTATTGAAACTCTGAATATCAGGTCCCCCTTCGTGGCATAAATGAAAGTTATAGGTCCCATCCTTAGCATTGTGGTGGTGCCTGTATATTATACATTATGCACTAAGCCCTCCCCTTTCGCCTGACAACATAAGTGCATTAAGCCTGAGGACAGAAAATAACTTATTAAGGGACTATTACTATTACTATCAAACAGTTCCCTACTGATACTGAGAATTCATGTCTCCCTTCGTGGTATAATTTAAAGTTATAGGTCCTGTCTTCAGCATTGCAGTGGAGCCAGTATATTACACATTATGCACTTAGCCCTCCCCTTTGTCCTTTAGGATAAGACCCTTACGCGTGAGCACAATATTTCATTTTTGAATCTTGTTATCAATATGTTCTCTTCTGACACTGAAAATATCATGTTCCCCTTCGTGGTCTAAGTGAAAGTTATAGGTCCTGCCGTCAGTATGGATATACAATATACACAAAGCCCTCCCCCTTCGTCCTATAAGATAAGTCCCTTAAGCGTGAGCACAGTATTTCTGTATTGAATCTTGTTATCAATATGTTCTCTTCTGACACTGAGAATATCATGTCCCCCTTAATGGCATCAGTGAAAGTTATAGGTCCCATCTTCAGCAATGTGGTGGTGCCTGTATGTTATACATTATGCACTAAGCCCCCCCCCCTCTTCGTCCTATAAGATAAGTCCCTTAAGCGTGAGCACAATATTTCACTTTTGAATCTTGTTATCAATATGTTCTCTTCTGACACTGAGAATATCATGTCCCCCTTCGTGGCATAAGTGAAAGTTATAGGTCCTGCCTTCAGTATGGATGTGCTTCCTCTATATTATACATTATACACAAAGCCCTCCCCCTTCGTCCTATAAGATAAGTCCCTTAAGCGTGAGCACAATATTTCTTTTTTGAATCTTGTTATCAATATGTTCTCTTCTGACACTGAGAATATCATGTCCCCCTTCATGGCATAAGTGAAAGTTATAGGTCCTGCCTTCAGTATGGATGTGCTGCCTCTATATTATACATTATACACAAAGCCCTCCCCCTTCGTCCTATAAGATAAGTCCCTTAAGCGTGAGCACAGTATTTCTGTATTGAATCTTGTTATCAATATGTTAAATATCATGTCCCCCTTCATGGCATCAGTGAAAGTTATAGGTCCCATCTTCAGCAATGTGGTGGTGCCTGTATGTTATACATTATGCACTAAGCTCCCCTTCGTCCTATAAGATAAGTCCCTTAAGCGTGAGCACAATATTTCATTTATGAATCTTGTTATCAATATGTTCTCTTCTGACACTGAGAATATCATGTTCCCCTTCGTGGCATAATTTAAGTTATAGGTCCCATCTTCAGCATTGTGGTAGTGCCAGTATATTGCACATTATACACAACGCCCTCCCCCTTCGTCCTATAAGATAAGTCCCTTAAGCGTGAGCACAATATTTCATTTCTTAATGTTGTTATCAATACGTTTTCTTCTGACACTGAGAATATCATGTCCCCTTTGTCGCATCGGTGAAAGTTATAGGCCCTGTCTTCAGCATTGTGGTGGTGCCTCCATATTATACATTACACACTAAGCCCTCCCCTTAGTCCTATAACATAAATCCCTTAAGCATCATGGCAATAATTTAACTTTGAATGTTTCTATCAAACTGGTCTGTACTGACACTGTGAATATCATGTCCCACTTTTTGCATCAGGGACTGCAATGGGCCGGACCATTATGATGCTAGTGCTTGTGTATAGTGCACTATGTACAAAGCCCTCCGCTTTCGTCCAATAGGATAAGTACCTTAAACGTAAGGACAATTTTTCATTGTTGCATATTTTGTATGTGTTCTCTACTAACACAGTGCATATTACATCATATCCCCTAAATGGTATCAATGACAGTTATAGGTCCCCATCAGGTTGGTGCCAGTGCTGGTATGTATTGCATTGTGCATAAAGCCCCAGCCCCCATCCTTCTTCTACTGACATAAGTCCCTTAAGCGTGAGGATAATATTTCATTTTTGCGTATTTTTATCAAAGTCAGGACAATAATTCAGTTTGCATGGTGTTATCAAAATTTTATCTACTTACAGAGAGAATATCGTAACCCTTCGTATCACCCTTCCCCCCTTCCCCTTCGTTTTAGTTTTTCCCGGCAGTCGCCAAGTTGGGCGTCGCAGCAATTACTACGATTTCACAGGGTAACTAATGGGAGAGCGCCATCTATCGGACAGTACAGGTTCTCTCAGCTAAATAATGTCGAGTATGTGCATGCGATATGAGACACTATTGCTATCTCTTGTCATCTTGTGCCCTCGTTATAGAGACATACAAGACAACAAGTGGGCGAAGATTAAAGTGATATTGTCTCGGCTGGCAGTCTGCCATCAACGACGATAAGAAACTGTGTACATTGAGTAACGTTTTTACTTTGAGCAAGTGAAGTATGATAATTAATTTAAGAATGATAAAGTAACCGTGTGTTTTCATTTGAGAACATTGACAGAAACACTCTCGGAGGTATGGAAGAAGTCTATATTTACATGCCAACATAGATTTATTTGCAAACCTGCAGCCGAATGTATGTACACCACATAAAACTACAAGGACACTGTTCAGATGAGGTGATAATTTCTCCGTCTGGACAAATAACACCAACCCTTTTAAGCTTTTGTCGCACCTTCAGTTGACTTTTTATACTTTAATGTGAAGTTTGACCGGACGGTAATTTGCGATGGCAGGCGTACAGATGGCCTAATCTAGTGATTCGGTATGTCCATACCATGGTAACCATGGACGGCGTATCATCAATGCGTTCATAAATCATCGTCGCTGTCCATCCAGGAGGAGATTTGCTCGACACGTATCAATTATTTGACAAACATAACTCCGCCGCAGAACTCCCAGGTGTAGAACTGTTGTCCGCAAGCGTCCGTCTCGCCTCGAGCCCCAAACCGCAGCTAGCTCTGGAAGATATTGTCAGGATCTACCCGTTTACAGGTCAGTATCTGATCCAATGTCTTCTTCTGAAAATGAGTCATTTTCCGAGATCGATACCTGAACGAGAGAGAAGTTGGCGAGAACATTTGATCTGTCCTGCTGATGTTCACCGTATGCTGTAAAATGCCCCGAAGAGTCCGGGGGTCACCCGGCGTGTCCCTCCCAACATCAGAACCAAACGAACTTGATCATGCCAAAAGATCACTTAAACACTAATGTCTATGGGACGCCTCAGAACTTTCAAAGAGATAAGTTTCAACTGCAGATTTCCCATTGCTATATTGTATGTGTTTTGAAACGATGATCAGTGATTGAAACGATGTTGACATGGCGTGACCGCACATTATGTATTAGCCAACTGCTCCATCACAACTTCACGTGCGTTAGATATGACAATATGGAGGAACTGTGATTATATTCATAACAGTCTCCCGATTTCAGCAACCAAAGTCTATAATAGCATTAGCGAAAATTGAGATTTGAAAACAGTATGGACAAGATAACAACGCGATTTGAAAGCGCATTGTCCACTGACGATGGGCGTGCCTTGCATACATGTACCCACCCGACTAAGCTGCAGGTATAGTTGGCGGAACTGCTTTGTTAAAACGAGCTGAACGTAATGGTATTTCGGCTTGTACACGAATAACAGGAAGACAATTTCTAATATATGATATATATAAAGTGTATCTTCTTTCACAAGAAACTTGATTTGGGCGGAATAGGTCAGCATAGGTTAAACCGGAACGAATCGTGGAAAATGACGTCATAACCTCAATAATAACATTTCAAATGGTCCAGTTTGCTTTAAAGTCGATGGATTTGCTTTACCTCTTCGAATGGCTGAAATTGAAATAAATCTGCAAATTTTAAAGATCAGAAAACGTATCTTAATTTTTTGAGGGAGATAAAAGGAGTTATCTACTAATAGTCCATGAAACATAAAGGTATGGGTCGTTCAAATTACCACTGTTGGATCTCAGTTGATCAATTTGAGTTCATATACTCGGCCGTTATGTCTGGACAATGGCTGGAATTTTTCAAATCAACGCGCAGCCATGAAAATAACGGAGAAATGTGATCATTTTGACTCGCAGTGTTTTTGTTTGATATTTATTACGATCGAACCGACCGAGAAGTGTGGCGCCGCTCTCGAATGCACATCACCCCGAAAACATTCCAGCGCGTGATCAGTATACTGTGAGATGAATTTAAACCGCAAATTTAATAACGATGTATTAACATGACTCGGTACACGATGCAATGGCGATAGCATAATGATCGTTAAAAATGACCTACAGTTTGGTGGAATACGGAAATCTGACTACGACGAAATATGAAAAAAGCCGAAAATAAATTTCTGTTTTCATTTTGAGATACTCTTTGAAGATATTTGCTCATAAATGTAAAACAGCCCCGAACAGTGGTACACTTTTAAAGCCTACTTTAAAAAACCCATGGGGGTCCGAGGAACAAAACTGATTACATGTTATCGATATGATTTACAACATGGATCTACTAAACATCATTTAAAATCATACACCCATTGCGATGTACCATACCCTGCATTTACTGAACTATGTACAGTTGTTGACCATTTTTTATCCAGGATTTGTGACACCTAAGTCTATCTTTTTTTCGTTTTGCTTTACAGGTCCGACGTTGAAAAGGGCGGTCAGAGGGCAAACTCCGACCAAACGACTGAATCATAGCGGAAGGTTTCAATAGTGATATGAAATATGGCTCAAGTGGTCACGATTCAACCTAAGGTAAGCGTTACCATGATGACTGATAACAAATAATTCATAACAATAATAAAACAGGTCATTTTTATTGCATGGTGACAGCCCTGTAAGCCAGATCGTGTTATTGATTTCACAATGCAATGCATAGAGTAAAAACGTTCTGCAGAATTGTTGCAGACCATCAACAACCAAAAAGTCGGTCCAGTTCTAGTTTTTCACGCACCGTATCAGCCGCCATCTGTCTATCTGAATCTCCAACTCTCTTCGCCTCTCTCGGATTTCTCCGCGCCCTTTCTTCGGCGCATCTATCCTCATCGACTCTGAATACCATGCTTTATTTGCCTTGCGTGACAAGCATAAAATATACGACATCTCATGATATGATAGTGGTTATAAATTTTACAATGACAATGAAGGTCTTTATCTTCCTGTCTCTAAAAAAATTATCCACCCTAAATGTAAACAAACATTCCATCGTGATGACATAGATGCAAAGTGCAGTAAAGTGCAGAGTTTTGAAATCGTGCCAACCCTCAAAGTAAATATGAATATACCAGGCCAGTCATATGGTGAATTATTTATTTGTAACACTGTAACCAGACTGTGTAATTGCTTTTTAAGCAATGTCTTTCCACTGTTAAACTCAAATCAAAATGATAAAACTTTTAATTCTTCAAATTCTTTCACGTTCATAAATTATTTTACCAACTGCTGCCAGGTAACAGTATACCCCTGTACATAAAATGACATTTTGATGTTTTTACCCGCGTATTGAAACTTTGGCTGATTCAAGCTTTATTTCAAAATCTTATATTTTATAAAGGAACTAGAATGGTATCGCTCTAATGATGAATTTATTCGAATTCTACAGATAAGTCTAATTTAGCACGTTTTTATTTTTCTATAGAAAAGAGACTGGGCTAACAAGTTGTTTGCGTGCCAGTGCAAGAGGGCGCCTTGCAATTGTAAGTATTACTTCATGGCTACCACCTTCAGCGTATCTTCGTCGTCCTTGTCGTCGTTGTCGTCGTCGTCATCATCATCACCATCATCATCATCGTCATTATCGTCGTCGTCATAACTATCATCTTCATTATCACAATCGTTGTCATCTCTGTCATCAATAACTACAGTTGCAACAACAAACACTACAAGATTGTCGTGTTTGGTTTAACACTGCCACAGGAGGGTTAATTTTTCTCCCATCCATGACATCTCCACGTCACAGCGTTGCAGTAATTGCACAATGACAACGTGAACATACGCATCAGATTTATCGTATTTGTGAAACTGAAGATACATCACACTAATGTAATTTCCATCTGGAACCCAAACAAACAACAAACAAAACACAAAATATTACCCTCTCTTGTTTGGAACTTCTAGGAGGTCTAATCAACTATCTAATCTACTGCAAAAGGCAAGAAAATTCTTATCCTTTGATCAATTACAATTTTCTAGAATTGCGGTATATATATAGCTCTTTGATGGACAAGAATTGGCTGGCGTAAAAGCTACATCTTTCATGTACCATAATCGAGACGTTCAACTCCAGAGGGCAGTATTGTTTATGATGTACCAATCAGACGGCCACATATGTTTTGCTGATGAAAAGTAGAATTTTTTATTGTCTTTGTCCGACAGGCATGACTGTCACCTTCTGTTATCCATGTTACATGTCAAGGATCGGCACCCGCATCGGGGAGAACCCGTGCACCCCCTGCTGTGTGCCCTGTTCCGCCCTACCGTTCAGGACCAAAATACGAACCATGTACAACATCAAGGTGAGTCCATGTACTAGAACTTTACAAACACGTCACTGAGTCGGAAAGGTCACCAACATAAATTTAAATATTTCATCTGGCGGCATGATAAAGAGCAAATAGCTTTTATGGTTGATTATCCATATCACTTTTTACTCTGAGAATTCGCTTCAACAGCGCCACCCTAGGGTGGACCAAATAGACCGGGGAAGGGGAATAAGGACGAGCACATTTTATTTTCGCCCCAAAGATTTGATATTTTTCGGAGAAGGCAGGGCAAGTATGCCTTTTCCCAAAACTAGCCCACTTTTGTCTACCTTGGAGTGCCTTCCTTTAACAAAAGTTGCAAAAGTTGTATTTTGCTTCAGCGATTTTTGCCACTATGCGGATTTTTCTGAAGGTAGTATGCGCCTCGACAACGAAAGACTTAAACTTTTCCTCAAATTTTTCTCAAGGAATCTTTCACTATCCTCTTTTAAAATCACGAATAAAAATTGGGGTGGTCAACGTGCAAGTTTTGGTACAAGAGAAACAAATTACTAAAGGTTAACCAACATCTTAAATTCAAATGTCCGCCAACCCTTTAGGCCTAACTCTATGGAAAAAAAATAAAATTTTGGATATTCCAAACACTAAGACAGTGGCAAGTTCTCTTACACCAAGAGCTTTAAAATGAACCCCAACAAGTGGTAGTTCAGAAAAGAATTGTAAAAGTTTGAGAGTCTGAATATTGTCCCCAAGGCGCGATCTACCTTAACGTCTGAACTTTTCCGCAGATTGCGAAAGCCGTGATATTTTAACACGGTCAATGACACGGCAGGAACACCTCCAGTGGACACAACACCTTCTGAAACGGAAAATCTGATTAAAAGAATGAAAACATTTCAACCTATCGTATTAAGAGTTGTGTCAAAGTCAACCTTTCTATACAATGTCGTGACATTCAAATTTCCATTTTTCTCCCGCAGGGCTCTGTCACCAATGACTGTTGCGTGACTACTTTCTGTTGTTGCTGTGCTGCCTGTCAGATGAGCCGTGAAATGGATTTCCTGAAAGAACAAGGATTGGCTTGAATCAGCAGAAACAACATATAGATCACTTCATAACGGGAATTACACTATAATTATGGCATTTTAATGAACAAGGCAAAAGTCTAGCAATTTTGTTTTCAAATCTAACAGAGTATCCAACAAGTATTTATCGTTCAGGGTGATTGAGGGCGCCGTCCCACCAAATTGTTCAAGGACAGTAACCGGAGGGGTAAATTCATTCTAAACTTTCACACGACAAATTATCAGAGCTCCTCCAGATAATCACCAACTGTTTGAGCAATATTAAGTGTTATGTTATCCATCACCGCGAATTTGCATATGACCATATATGGTAAAAGGAGTATTATGTCAGCCATGTTTACTCATAGAACATAAATAACACTGTATAGTCTCGGTTACCCAGACTCCTCTGCGCTACTGGCGAAACGAGACAGAGGAGTCTGGGTAACCGAGACTAAACACTGTACGGTTTTGGCGTCGCACTTTTTTGTGGGCTCCTCCAATGATTGGCTACCAGAGACAGAGGTGATTTATCCTTTCCTTATCCTTTGACCTTTACTCTTTGATTCCTATTTACTGTAAATGCTGAATTTGAAAGTTTTTCTTCGTCCATGGATCGAGGCTGTGCAAAAGTAACATTGAAGTGACCTGCAGACGTGTCTTCTAAACCAGACGCCGGGTCATAATGACGTGTACTTTCCGGGGTGATTTCATCGTTCCTCGTCAAGTTGATGGTCTTTAATTGTTTGAAATAAATAATGATATCGTTCTTATCGAAATACACAATGATCAATGCCATGATAACGTTCATGCTGTGTAATTTCTATTCTCCGAATCACAATCAACGAAGATCTAATCGAGTCTCCCTGGTGACGATAAGATAACTGGTCACAATATTTACACTAAGAATACCATAGAAGTGTGAAGTATGCATACGTTGCTCGTGTGCAACCTGGAAGATAATGGGTAGTAGTTGATGATCTTTTTTGACATTTGTTAGGAATTGCAAGGAAATAGTCCAGCAAAACAAATGCGCAATTTAATTACCAAAATCCGAAGACACTGTCAATCACCAAAGATGAAGTCGATGACCGTAATGCAGGTGAACGAATACAGAAGGAAACATCGTGTTTTTTGTTGCAACAGTGATATGCACGATTTATTATGTCCTGGATGTAAAAAATAGACCATGAAAAAAACCCCATGTATTATGTCTAGCTAGAAATATCATTAATGGGAGTACTTGGAGAGCAGTGACGCAGAAAGCCTACACAGAAAGACTTTCAAACGTAATGAAGCAACCATTATGCCATATTGCCTTAGTAACCGAAGCTCATTTACATACGTATGCTATCCATGGATCAGAAAGTCCTGTAGGAAATAAGCCATAAGCTGCCTTAACCAATAGACCCAGAAAACCTAGCCTTTCCAAAACATCATAGTAATTACAGTGTACCTGTCCAGATTCACAAAGAGCAATGTAAAAAAAACCCATACCATTTGGCGACAACCTCTTTTCGTATTTGTATCAGTTTAATGTGGCGAATTATATGTACAATTAGTCTATCATACACACGTACAGATATAGACGGGACTTTAATGGCAACCAATAAAGAGTAAGAGGGTCAGATAAAAATGACATTTCAACTATCATCCTTAAATTCTAGGCTGATATTAACGTTATATATACTGTATCCATGAATTGAGTTTAATAGGCGTGATACTTTTGAAGCTCTTAGATGCACATGTGCGCATGTGCGTGTTTTATGTCGACACACAATGATTTTCTTGTCAAAAAAAAAAAAAAAATGAAAACAGAAAATTTGTCGGTCCTAAACATTTCAAAACGTTCATGTTCTTATAATGGTCGCGATATATTTTATATATCGTCTCTGTGAAGCAGGTATCTCCGCGAGGCGACCTAGCTGCCCTCTGGAAATTTAGGGGCAATAGCTTTAACGTTTTATGATATTTTCATTATATTTGTAGAAGTGCAAAGAAATTTTCTCATAATTCTTCCCAGAATTCTTAAGTATATTGAAATACAACGTATCATATCAGTCTTGCAAACCCAAATGAATTGTATACGATATTCCATGTACTTGTTGGCCAATTTAATTAAAGTCCGGAGTAAAATTAAATTCGGTTGTAAACATTAACATCGGACAAACAGTGACTGTGTTCACAGGTTGAACATGATAATGGGATTTCAGTAGGGACAAACTGTATACGGAACAGCATTTAAGGTAGTATGCGCCTCGAAAGTGAAAGACTTAAACTTTTGCTCAAAACTTTCCTTAACGAATCTTTGAACCACTCTCTTTCCAAATCAAGAATGAAAATTCTGGTTCACCGTGCAAATTTTGGTACTAGAGAAACAAATTACCGAAGATTTACAGATATTTCAAATTCAAAATGGCCGCCATCCCTAAGTTAACTCTATGGAGAAAAATAAAATTTTCGAATTTCGAAAAAATAAGACGGTGAAAGTTTTTCTTACACCAAGAGCTTTAAAATGAACCCCACAAGTGGTATATCAGAATTGTAAAAGTTTGAGAGTCTGAATATCTGTCCCCGAGGCGCATTCTACCTTAACAAACCGGACATAAACACTGTAAAATACATTCAACAATTAAATAATGAAGCTTTCAGAGAAATGCTTCGTGAAACTGAAGTATCGTATATACACACCTACCTACATAGCGCTTTTATTATTGTCATGAAAACGTATTGTATTCGTCATGTCCATGAAATAATCATAAGTATGTATCAAATTACTGTGTTTCTGTAGTGTATACAGAAAAATGATGCACGTTTACATGATGCAATATTAAGTGTGTATTTCAACAAATATATCACGGTTTATTTCCTCATTTTTTTACTCTGGCCCGAAAAGTGGCACGGCGAGGCTCCGTTAACTGACGTTTTGACGAAACTCTAACTAGAGTTAAGCCTCATGTCGTCACGTTGACCGAATGGTGGTTTCAATTTTGGAGCTTCTTTGGGAGATGATAGCAAGCGAAAATCAATATTGACCGTGAACGGCTAGGGTTTAAAAGCAGCATTTCCGTGTCGACTTTTTAAAGGTAATATCCACCCTACGGTGGCGCTATACTGGGTCGTATGATATTTGTTCGTGCACCACGCCCAAATACAAACCTTTCAGCCTTCTCAAATGTGACGGTCATTTGGTTAGATCATCACAGTCTTTTGCGGCCAGGGTTACAGCCATTGTTCTAAGTGTTTGTAAATTGAGATGACACGGTGGGTTACAATGACGAGCTCGTATTTCAAGGTCACACAGCAAAAAATAAGTTAACATTTTTAACAAAATACTGAATAAAATGGAAGATATACCAAATCTCGATATCGTCTAGCAGAGACGCCAATCTTTTAGACTAAGCGTATACATCGTTCATCATCAGCTGTTACCGTGACAACATCGTCCAACGATAAGGTATGGTCACCCGAGGTCATTGTTCCCAATGGCCGTCATAACATTCCATGTTATTGAAGTTGGATACAATAACCTTAATATGTTTATGTTTGCTGCTGTTTGTTCGTTTGTCCGACTATATTCCTGTTTCGATTTGCTCAATAACTACTCTATTCTATTACGGTCGACAACAATACAGTCAATGCTAGAAGACCGCTTTGACAACATAGTGAGCTTAATAACATATGGCGTTCTAAAAAAGTGTACAGATATGACTGAATAAATTGAAGGTTATGACAGGTCACAGTTTGGTGGCGGCATTGTGGATGGTTACATGAACACTCTGATGATATCACATATATTATTTCAAATTTTAATCATAAAAATGATGATTTCACAAGGAATATCCCCAACGCTTCATTAACTAAATTACCTCAGCGCGACTAATCAGCGTTAGCAAGATTGGTTTTCTAATATATCCGTAATGATTTGCCCATGATGCAAAGTGATATCATCAGATGAACTCGAGTTACTTCGCGCCATTCCTAGTGATTGTCTAGCTGTAATTTGTTGAATTCCCCTCCATAATGGATGCCTTCTCAGATTTTTCCAGTACTTTATTCAAGAGGAGAAATAAGTCTAGGAAATTACTTGAGTTGTAACACTATTACAACACGGCCCGAGGGAAACCCATAACGTGAAGTCCGGACAGGGTAGCAAGATATGCCATGCAGTTTACGACCGTTAAATTGACAGTCGCCATAAATTCAATTTCTGCTATTACTGTCACGAAACATTGCATTTACACTAGTCAGCTCAAAAGAAGCAAAATGCAATGGCCTCGAATGTTTACTGTCATTACACAAACCAAATGATGATGAAAATGCTGACGCTTCAGTTTTTTAGTTGCATGCAAAATATTACTGCCCTAAACTTTATTAAAATGGTAAGTCTGTCATAGCCACGTTTTAAAGTCTACCAAGCACCGGCCTAAGTCTCTATTGCTCCACGTTAAGCAAAAGGCCGAGCAGACATTTTTCACAGAATTAACGCTCGCGAAGTATCGTTGTCTGTTAGTCTCTCAATGATTCAGCCTATCAATCAAATCACCAAAAGATCATAATAATTACAGTATACCTATAATCCTTATATCACATCCAGACAATTCAATTAATCAGCCAATCAATCAAATTACGAATGTTTCAATCGATATATCAATCACCCAATTACAACTCACTCACTCAAGTCATTAAGAGCTCCCTCACTCAGTCAGTCCGACCTATCCAACTATGAAATAAAACAACAAACAATCAAACACAAGTCCATCCATCTTACCATCCATCAATCCATCGGTTCATTACTCCGCTAAACTATATATCATCCATTATTCATTCAACTGCTATGAGTCATTCAATCTTCCAACTAACCGACCAAACCCCAACCAACCAACCAATCAACCAACCAACCAACCAAACAACTAACAAAATGCATCATAACTCATTCAACCAACCAACCCCTACCAACCAACCAAACAACTAACCAACCAACCATCCGATCGCTCGCTTGCTCGCTCGATCAATCAATCAGTCAATATCACAATCAAATGTTCGTTCATTCAATCTATCGTTCGATCAATCAATCAAGACGTCTCTTCTACAGGGATAGAGAAACAGTGCAAAGAATATTTTCACCGATTCGGAAGCAAACTTTTATTTTCAGAGACATAAGCATAACATGAACGGAATGGCATTACTGATCTAAGTTTGCTTGGCAACTGCATGCATAAGAATCATGATAGAGGCGTGATGTTTCGCTTGATGTTTCAATAATAACATATTCGGTTACGAAACACTCGCGGCTTGAAATCCATCACACATAAAATGTTTTCCCCTCGTTATCGGAGAGCTTATTTCATTTAAACGAAGACGTGTCCTTTTGACGATGAACCATATAGCATAGCATCATGCCACAGTAAAATACTTCCAGGCTCAGACATTACTCGGTCTGAGAATAGTTTCTCGATGCGGAGACCGGGTCTTGATGAGGAGAAATTAGCAGAGCTCTTGTAGGCACAGCTGCACGCATGCATGGAGGATACAGAATGCAATGCACGTTGACAGGGCTGTGACGCCGATAAGTTGTTAACCTGCAGCGATCGTATCGACGATACATCTGTTCCAGTGGCTGTTGCCCTTTCAAAGAGTTCAGTGAATCGATTATTCTCAAAACGACTGTTCCTTCACTGCTGTTTATCTGTAAGTTTGGTATCAAGGTGGAAATAAGGCTTACTTTGATATTACTGTGTAACAAGTTTAATATTCCATATTAGATAAAAAATTAGATGATGATTACTGACTATGCAATTTATTTTTAAAAGCCATAGTGAGCCATCGTTCAACTTTCTAGGAAAAACCTTGGGGTCACGAACGTGATTAACCAAGGTCTGTCTTGCACAGATTAATATTACGAGTGTCTCGACAAGACATTTAAGGCAAAAACCTCACGTAAACGCCACTTGTTACGAATCAGAGCAGAGTGTTTATATTCTCTTACGATTCTGAAAGCGTTCGGTATCTGCTACTGCGATTTTTCAAAAGAGCGAACATAACATTCTTTATGGCGTCATTATTTCCAATTCTCTTAAACATCTGCAAGTCGATAACATCACATTAAACAATATCCCCTGCAATTACGTGACAAAACTACAACTTTATGGATAGTAAATGGAGATATCGTTCTTTTACACTGCGAGGGCGGGACTTCGAAAAATGCCAGTGATATCTACAAACTCGCGCCGAGGAAAATATTCCTGAGCTGCAGCAAATTATCTGAGACGCTGGGGATCAAATTTGTGCAACACTGCTGGTACTGATGAGAGAAAAGATATGTAACCCTGTAGCCACGTCTGTGAGAAGGGGGCACTTTATGTAGCTAGTCTCTTGCACTATCGAATACACATGTATTGTACAGTTGCTCACAGGGCCTTGCCCTTGGTTCGCGTAGTGACCGCGGTCACATCTCATCATTAGCCTCGAAGGTTCTCCAGTAAACCTTGTTCGTCTCTACATGCTGCGGTTAAATAAAGTGCATTCAAAATTGCTAGGTTCTATCGACGCTTCGCTGCATCTAGATGTGTTTCCATTCCTCTCAATTTGTTTACATCCGCAGAGCTTTCAGCTTGCTTTTACGGAGCGATTAAGAACTCCGATTGATTAATATATGGGGCATCAAACTTTTGTCCAAGATGAACAGCCTGCAAAGCAAACTCACTGGTCCTTAAGAACATCGTGGCAGTTACCACACATTTTGTTGCACTGTGGAGAATTTCCATGGTTACTTGGTGGACGGAGTTGTCAGTCAACGAGCAGGATAGTCCCTCTACCTCATCGAGCGAATTTTTTCGTCTAGATCGAGGTGGCGCCATATCGGCGTTCGTACATGAAATTATTCTCAGGCCTGGCGCGGCGTTGAAAGAAGTTTCTGGCTCGTATTTGGACTCTTCACAAAAAATGTCGATATTTGCGTACTCTTGCCGTTTTCAACAAACAAACTATCTTGTTGTCGGATCATTTGATGTCATTTACTAAGGAGGACCTTAGTGACCCCAGACTCGATTCACACATTCAAATGTACTTCTGGAAAGCCTTCCATTTCTTTTCTTTGCTGCAAACTGTGACCCTCTGACATTGGATCTATTTCGTCGTCTGGTTACAGAAGTCGATCTCCTTCACTCTCTTTTGGCACGTGTTTGATGATTTATAGAAAACAGGTAGTCTTCACATGCCCAAAAGTGCAGTTCCAGACGTTTTTAATTGTCCCGACCTTTTTTTACTGTGATCCTCAAGGGATTTTAATGCTGGATTCGACAGTTAATTTTTTTTTAAAAGGGGGACGCCTTTCCACCTCAGCGCACAATCACAATAATTTCCACCTTGACAGAAAGCGAGTCCAGAATCGAAGGACTCGCCACGACAATAATCAGGGAAAGTTCGTAAACAAAAAATCTGCCTGAAAAAAGTTCATTTAGAGGTACAGACGGTCGGGGCATTGTCCTCACGCACAATGCAAGGTCTTTTAACCTGATGCGTATAAGCGGAAGTGACGTCATGGGCGTGTTAGGCATATGAATCAGTGAAGGTAATGAAACATAACAAAAATAACTTAGGCACTGTCCTCTGGAGTCTAGACCCTCAATTTTTTGTGAGTGATACGAAAACATGAAAAAGGATATCTTTGTCGTGCTTCTTGTTAAAAGTTCAATTGCCCGGCATTGTAATTGAGTTTGCGGCTGGAGTGTATGTAATGAGCATCCACAGTCTCTGAGACGCATTTTTGGCGACAAATTAGCTATAATTTTTGCGCATGCGTTTGTGTAGAGGTAGAACAGGTATGGACATTTCAAATAATCGAGATTGAGGAATCTCTTAACCAGCAATTCACCGTCATTTGAAATTGCAAATGATCGCTTATTACCTTTATTTACTGCAGGGTAAAAGCAAATGTTTTCAAGATGCATAATTCAAACCAGACGATGGGCGCCGTATTTCAATCTTGAATTCTCAAAATGATGCCATAGAGGTTGTGGCGTGACGGCAAAGTATGGTTGAATTTTGGAGATCTTTCTTTTTCTCTGAACTTGAGGTTCGTTTTTCGTATCGTTCGTCTCTCTGCTCAGGCACGTACGGGTCCTCCCAAATAATTATGTAAACATGTTTTTCTCTCCACCATCCGCGGCGTCATATTCGGAATCAGGGTGATTCCGTCAGCAAAATCGTGGACAAAACATTGTACGGTACGATGTCTCGTTGCAAATGGGGTTAGATTGCACGTAACAAAAAATTGTGACTTTCCGTTGACTAACACAGCTGTATCATTTACCCCGGACGTCTGTATGATGGTGAATACGTGCGTGACCCAGTAGCTTTTTGACCGAGACCGTATCAATTACGCGTCTATTGTGATGGAGAGATCTTGTTCGACCGTGTTGATGATTGCTTGGTTGAGGAATTCTGGTCACCTTTCCAGTAAATTTTGACTTCAGCCCGTTTACTTTAGTTTGAATAAGAAATAATTTAAACGTGATGACGTCTTAACGAAAGTAAAATGGTAAGCCTGCGGGCCTGGTAAACCGTATTTCAAGATGTTCAATGAATTATTTTTTCCCGAAAATGTAGCACAACAAAAAGACATTTACAATTACCACAGAGGAAGTTAGTAAGTGCTTGCTTGAATGAATGAATGAATAAACGAATCAATGAATGAATGAATTCTTTAGGCAAGCTGAGATATGCCCCTTTTGACAGTGAATGCTGTTTATTTCACGAACTTTGCGATGTGCGCATGTCAGCAGTACACCTAAACTCTGATTGGCGATTGACATCAGAGCTGCCCTTGGCAGGGATATCAGGTCAAACGAACAATTGAATGAACTTTATTTTCGACGTGGCAAGGCCTTTTACACAGATTGAGGCAAACGCTTCTCTAACGGAGCCCGTTTTGGTTTAAAATTTCCTCGGCACCAAAAATATACACAATTTACACGTATTCCCCCTAAAGAGTGTCAAGGTACGCCGCAAAGGATGTTGCTGATATTTTTAGGCAGCGCGATGGAAAACAAATATTTTGAAAAATTACGACCCTGTTGCCCAGCTGTCATATTTGCAATAATGAATTTAACTTAATTGAAGTGATTGTGTCTGTTACCCTGCAAAAGACATCTCTTTTTGATCCGGCAGGTCAGCTGGTCAATCCATATCGATGTGAATGTGGCCATACCACACGCAACACACGCCTTCCCACCGCTGTTGTTGTTAGAGTCTATCTCAGCTCGCCAGTGTATATAGACCTTATGCTGGATAGCAGAGAGAATATCTCATGGGATATGAAGTCAGGATTGCTCATCATTACAATTATATGACCGGTCACTTTTGCGACACAGGCAAAGAGAGTTTACGCTGACTAATATATTTCAATTCTTTCTGAGCATAAAGCAGTACAAGTCAACACGTTGCAGGCTCAGTATGATAATCCAAGGTCAACTCTCAATAACTTTCGTCCGATTGGTGCGACTCTCTCTGAAAACCTAACTGAACAAATTATTCGTTTTGCGCGTGTCTCTCAGATATGTTGAAAATTGTATTTCTAACCCAAAAATACTCAATTCGGGGGGGGGGGGCTGTTCATGGCTAAGTATACACTGAAGGGCGTTTCCTCTCTCCCCTTTTCAAAAGGGGTCACCGCACCGCGTCGGTCCAATAACAATGTTTGGAATCGGGAACGAGCATCAAATGCCACAATAATACCCAGGACTGGGAGCATGACGTCACCATGTCACGTGATTGTAAGCCACAGTTATATATAGGCGCTTGGATGTTTTTCTCTCAGAACGCTAACTGAACTCCGAAAGCCGAGGAACCTCCAGACAAGTGGTCGTCGTTGTTTTTTACAACCCAGAATTCAAGAAATCATGCTGTCTTTTCTTTTGAGAAGTCCAGTGACAAGAACATGTGAGTATATGATTGCATTTTGCCTGTTTTTTTCTTTTTGATCTATATAAAAATAAATAATTGACCAAACCATACAGCTGCGATGATAAACAATCCTTGAGGATCACGTGACTGCTAGCATCTTTCCTTTTTTTTCAAAACAAACTTTTTGAAATGCTGAGAGAACCAAAAAATGTTGTGTTATTTTAGCCGTAAAGCTGTACGTATATTTGAGTCAAGGCGTGCGACATACTTACGGGTTCCAGCGATACAGCATAGCGACAAATGGAACAGTTAGCGAGGAAGAAAGAAATTCTCAGTCGATGCGGTCAGAAAGTTACCGTGGATCGAGGGTGCGTCCACGATAAATGACTTACAGTGTTAATCGAAATCAACGCGTCAGAGGAAAGTTGTCAACTAATCTCTTAGACAAAAAATGAAATAACTTCTGCAAGTGCTATTGATAGACGAAGTGTTTGTTGGAGCCAACCTGTGCACGACCGGATGGCTCTATACGTTTCTTTTTATCTCCAAGCCACATAAAACTCCCTTTGTTCAATCGAAAAAGTAAGTCCCATCACGGATGATGTTGTGACTGTTTTTGAAAAAATCTGCGGATTAGTTTGGTTTTTATGAAAGAAATTGGGTGTGGTGAGGGAGAATTTTCCTTTAGGCACGTTGTTCTGCTCTTCAAAGCCAATGGAATGAAAGTCCTGGATGACATCTCACAAAGGGGGAAACAAACGCAGCATGTATGGTCAAATTATGCCGGTCAAAGTGGTTTTCACTGGCTTTGAGAATATTCACTTAATTTGAATAACACGAAGAAATTTGATACTCCACCTAGCGTGAGCGCACCAAATACATCAATTAATCAAATCGAATCACCTGCACTATTGAGAGTTCAATGGCATTTTCGATTTTTCCAAGGATAATAAACACAGCCCGTTTGACCCAATTTTTTTGTCGGAGAAAATGTATTTAATTCTTCCTCGCTAAGTCAAATGTACCAAAACCATAAGAAAAATATAGCATAAAAAGTGCTTTCTCAAACATACTAAAATTGCAAACATAGTCGCTTAAGCATTTTCTTTGTTCAGCTATTACAGTAAATGTTGATAATAACATTCTGTAGTGTGGTTTGCATAAAATGCTTTAAATAGGGAACTTTCTTTCTTTTCTTTTTATTTTATTGAGAGATAAGGAGAAGGGAAGTAGTATTAGAGAAAACGAATGAAAATGAGTGGGACAAAAAACCAACTACAAAAGCGATTCAGAGAGCGCCGTTTTTACCCATCAACCTGCAAGCATATCGATGACATGACAGAAATGCGTGCGCACATCTGGCTAATAGATGTATGTATGTATTGTCTTGATGGTTTGTTGAATCCGTTTTGCGACGTTTTGGCTTGGCAGAAAATAAAGAAAAGTGCCAGGTACAAGGCAATCTTGTTTGCAGAGTTCCGCATCATGGAGTCATGGACTTTCTTAAAACCCCAGATGCGCCACAGTCAATGACAGGCGGCGAGCCCTGGACGAGAAAAAAAACCCCACATTTTAAACGCGATGCTGTGCACCCAAAAATGAAATAGCCTGTTAATCCACAAGCCTTTCCCAGATGCAGCACAACGCACGTACACAATATACAGTAATTGTAAACAAAGCCGAGACAAGGTTCGACTGAGGTCATCCTGCGGAAATCTGCCCTGGTGAACTGTAGAGTCACAATTAATGTGAATGATTCAATATTTCTGTCTATTGTTGTTAACACCGAGGGCGTTCACCGAACATGTCAGAACCGTCATCCAGGGCAAGGTGAAATATCTGTCGGTATGTTTTGACGGCGACAAAAGACAAAGAGATTCACAAAAAAGACATTTAAAGAGCGTTCATTTTGAAATACTAGCTAATAATTTGTTGTTTATTTTGCAAACTCGTATTCATGAGATATGGACTGGAATTCCGTATGGAGTTTGGTAACCTGTATAAATACTAAATGGAAAACATACTCGATCCTGTCGCTCATCTGCTTATTGACACAGAGCGAGCGTTGACAATACACAATAATTTTGCACTTTTTGAACGAGTCATTTAGGGGGGCATAACCTTGCTGTGAGAGCAATTGAATGAGTAGATAAGTGGACAAACAAGCCAATCACTAAAGAAATAAAATAAATGGTTTAACAAACAAACAAACAAACAAACAAACAAACAAACAAACAAACAAACAAACAAACATACATACATACATACATACATACAAGCATACACATTATGAATAAATAATAAATAAATAAATAAATAAATAAATAAATAAATAATTCCATCATCTAGTCAGGATGGCCACATCACGAGGAGTCACTCATCGGATGATACTGGTTCTGCGCAGTTCAAGTATCGTCGTTAAATAAGACCACCATGTACTTACTGTGTGTTGCAATGCGAATAATTCGAGAACTTTGCGACTGCTGTGTTGCTTCAAGTTCGTGGGATTGCTTTCAAAATGCTCTTTGAAAATCTTTCACGTTCGCGCGCAGGGACATGGGATCAGACGGTTTTCTCATCGTCTTAAATTGCTAACAGGTGCGAATTATTTTGACGACAGTTTGGTGTCAAATCGTCCTTGTCGACAGTCGAATCAACAATAAGTTGGTACGTGCGTTTTGACTCGCCCAACTGTTTTATTGTGTTCCCCAAATCGCACATTGGAAGTGATACCCATTGTTTTGGTAGAATGACGCATAAACACCATCGTAAATATATACTGTTTGCGACAGTCAACGTCTCGCCGCTTAAACGGTCGTTCTGTATTTTACAAAAGCTGGGTAACCGAGAATTCATTGAGGGCTGCCAGTGTCCCTGTATGAACTCACGTGACTGAACCTACATGTTATGATTGGTTTATCGTTTTTCAATACACATAGCTGAGGAATATCGATGTCGACGCCCTGAGACGCCCAGGGACCGTCTTTCGTCCCCGTGTGTCATATGAAACTTTTGGATCCATCGAAATTTATATGATTTCTTGGCCTGAGTCTGAATAATACGCAGACACCTTTTGTAACCTTAAGGTTCCAAGACAAGAAATTGACCATTTTAAACAAACAATTCTCTAGTGTTTAATAAGCTCAGAACCCCCTAAATTGTATATTTTCGGAAAGCCTAGATATAGGGCAACATTTTGGTTACCATAGTGTCACCATTGTTTACATAACTATCATGTGACAGGTAATTTGCATAACCTTTCAAAAAGCGGTTTTCCCTATGTTTTGTTTCAATGCTTTGAGATATGTGGTTGAAATTCATGTGAGTGCAAGCTATCCTACAGGTCTTCAAAAGTATGTCTCAGAATTTTTTTAAACCTTCTAAAACATTTTTTATGCCAGAAAAACTTCCAGAGCAGTGAATTTTACCATAGTTGATTAATTTAAAATTGTGCTCCAAAAAAACTAAGCAAGATATAAAAAATCTGAGACAAGCTTTGAAAGGGCATTGTGACAGCTTGCATTCCAGCAAGTTTGAGTCAATATTTTGAAGTATTGAGACAAAACATAGGGAAAACCGACTTTTGAAAGGTTATGCAAATTATCTTGTCACGTGATAGTTATGTAAACAATGGTGACACTGTGGTTACCAAAATGTTTCCATATATGTAGGCTTTCAGAAAATGTATACTTTATGGGGGTTCTGAGTTTATTAACCGTTAGAGAATTGTTAGATTAAAAAGGTCACATTTCTTGTCTTGGAACCTTAACGCAGTATTTCAAGTTACTATCAGTGCAGTCTGAATGGGATTTTTGTCGCCGTAGTTCGGACTAATTTCATCCCCTCACAATTTGGATTTTAGAGTCGAAATTTTTCTGAGCAATGTAGTCATATTCCGGCTTCGCAAATAACTGAATAAATACAAAAACTGGAGGATAATGATAAACCCATTTTAAGTCCTCAATCAATATTTTAATTTCAGTATCTGGATCATCTTCCTAATCCGAATCCGAAACTCTCTCATTTGAATTCAGGGCTTTTTCCCTTGTAACTCTTTTTACTCACTGCACTGAAAGAGGTACATTAACCCGTAGACAGATGATCCTTGGGGTAAAAACTAGATTTGACATTGATGCCTAGTCGCATTGTCCTGGGATCTGAAAGGGTTACCGCGCCATGGGCCCCTGCATCCGTATTAAGTATGCCATGAATACTTTTTGTGCTTGGTTTACATGCCTGGATGACAGTTTTGCCCCGGGCTTGTCTTTTCTCTTGCTTTAATGAACCAGTCATTTCTTTGGCACCATGACTTTAAAAGGGGTCTTTCTTATGGGTAGCAGTCTTGAGTTATGGGAATATGTTTTCGGATAAACTAGTCGTAGCAACTTGTCAAGGGTGAAGGGGAGCGGATAACAAACAAACAAAAACCCCTCCCCGAGAAAGAAAGTCTTTCCACGATTAACTTCGGCCCAGGACATCCAAGGATGACTTCGTTAAGCAGCTTGCTTCGTCAAATTATGTCGAGTCGTTGTGGAATGGACCGTACAGAAATCTGAAAGGCTTTGGTTTCACCTCTGCAGTGTCGCAGACCTTGTTTTTTTGTGTTGTTTGACAATTGTTCGACGAGCTGAACATGTGCATCAACCAAAGAGAGAAAAAAGAGAACAATATGCTGTACTTCGATCGCTTGGTGTAAAATTCGTGTCGACCTGTAGAAAACAAATGTATGAGAAGAGGCTGTATGCTCAAATATCCACATTTCCCTCAAGTTGGGCATACTTTGTGCTTCATGGGGATGCAGCACAGGGTACCAGTGTAAATGGATTCAACAGAAATGCCAAAGTGTTCGATGGAATTATGAACCTTTACCAGAAAGATAAGTTAAAAGGCGGAATGCGCCTCAGGGGAGAAACATTCGAATTCGCAAACTTTTACAATACTGTTTTAGTCTGCCACTTTTTTGGGGGGCTCATTTTGAAGCTCACGGAGTAAATAAAGGTTTCAGCAACTTAGGTTTGTGGAAAGCAAAATGTTATTTTCCCCTACAGCGTAAAATATCATCGGGGTGGCAGCCATTTTGAATTTCAAACGTCGTAAATGGGTAAATTTTGGGTAATTTGTTTCACGAGTACCAAACTTTGCACGGTGACCCCTGATTTTTAATCAAATTTGAAAGAGGATGGCTTAAAGTTTTCTTATTCTTGAAAGTTTGAGCAACAGTTTACTTCTACCAATTTCGAGGTGCGAACTGCCTAAAGTCACTAGAGAGAAAGTTGCATAAACAAACCAACATCGATAATAGTTTCAGGGTGCTTTTATCCGAAAGCCAACAGACGCTTGTAGGGTGTCAAACGCTGCCTTTCGTTGTAGTCTAGTCATCTGCCAGCCGACATGTGCATTACCAAAAACAGAAAGAAGGGAAGAACAACTTCTGTTACCTCGATTAATTAGTTGAAATTCATGTCGACTTTTGAATAACAAGTGAAAGAGAAGAGGATTTTCAGCTCAAATATCCGTGCGGTACTTAGGAGTAGGGTTCAAGAGTCCAAACTCTAGAGAAGTAAACGTGTACTACTTGATCATGGAATTTCCATGGGACAGATTATATTTCAATCATAAAATATTACATTGACATCAATTATTCAATATCAGGAAGAATGGCAACTTTACATTACGGGTTCCCCAGATCCTTTACGATTAGAAATCTTTCGTCAGGTTCTACATTGGTTTAGGATTGTGTGGTGTGTGAAATATACAAGGATACCAAGCGAAGCCTCAAGAAAATTAATAGAAACAGGGCAAAATATATGTTGCAACTATTAAAATTAGTTTCCAGATTTTACACACTGTTCTATTTCGCTACCTTTGCAGGTGTACGTCGGGTGAGTCAAGGTCGACCTCTAGCGCTAGCTGTTGAAAACACTCCGCACGTACCTGTGGTGGAACCGCTGAACGGAGGGATACACTATGGCACTCTACAGCTGCTGGTTGGCGTCTCCCTTGGCGCTGGGTCATGGGGTTATGTAAGTATCAGTCTAGATCCATTAGATTATCTCTCGCTGTCTGGGTCATTTACCTAAAATGAATTTATGCAGTGTTCGCCAGCCTGTGTAACACAATACACCTCTGTAAGCTTACCTGTAGCTCATAATAAATGTTGCTTGATAAAGGTGCAATGATTGCATAGAGCAATTGCTAGATAACTCGATTATATGTTGTTTCTGACGGAAACATCTTGGAAGCTACTGTTAAGATAAAAAGCATTAGTTGTCTTCAGAAACTTGTAGGAAACGGTTCGTATAGATTGATTGAATATTTACAACTTCGATCAGTAGAACACTAATTATTGCAAAGTCTGCCTAAACTATAAGAGAAACCCTCGATTCACAGGAATGTACTTAAAAATCCATAAAAGTGTCTGTGCTACGTTCTGCATAAGTATTACCATAGACGATTATTTATGAGAATGAAGCGTTCACCTCTTTTGCTTGATGGATCACAACGGATAAAACAACAAGGTAGCTATGAACACAATCTTCGAACAAAAAAATACAAATCTTAATGCCTCGACAGGGGTGTAGGAAGGAGCGTCGTAACTGTAGATACAGAGGCTGTAGAATCAACAGCTGTTAGAATTTTATGTGTGTAGTAAACAGAGCTCTGGTTTAGGACACTTGGTCACCTCTCGACATGTTGCTTACTTTCTTTTTTTGAATTTCCAGATTCTGTGGAACAACATGATGCCTCTGTGGCCTCCAAAAAAGTAAAGCAATTAGAACACATTGTAGACGACAGAACGTCTGATACAAGTACGTGTCAGTGACTTACTCAAAACGTGGTGAATCCTAACACAGAGGGATTTTAAGTGGACTTGAGATGTAGGACCGTCACATCAGTGATTCATCTTCGTTGACTCTTTCTTGAAATAATTTTGATGTCAGTGTAAATTTATCAATTTTTTGGTTTTATTTCCTGTTAATGTAATTTTACAATTGGTTTGAATTTGCCAACGGACAATTGCTGAGGGAGGATTGGACAGGACACTTGTCAGTACCAATACTCAGGTCAATATACCAAGCAGTTTTGATGTCTTTCTTCGAGGGCGTACTTTCGCATGAACTGCTGGAAACTAGGCTCGCCACGCTAAAGACCGTAGGCGGTTGATCTGTTACGCCGCATGTAACGTATGTAAGCCAGAATTCAACGATAACATTTTTCAGCATACGTCACGTCATTTTCAGTTTATATGACTGGTCATGTTGAAGAAAACGTAATTGATTTAAGGTATTTGTCATTTTTTTCGGATAGAAGAATAACTATTTTGACTCGTACGGTACCTTTCGTTGAAGTTTAAATAAATCTCCTTCTTCAAATTGTCAATGTATTCAAGGTGTATCCAAGAGGGGCCTTCTCCTTGGTCATTGCTCTGTTGTGGTCAAAGTCACATAATTGTTTTAAACTTACAATAAGTTTATAATTTCTTAAACTTGGAAAAAATTATTACCAGAGGCACTTTTGTCAATTTCATTTTGTGCTACATACACATTTGAAATGTACATTTTGGGATGTTACGCATAATAAACAAAAGTTATCATAATTTATACACCGTACAGTCTCAATAGTGTCCGTGTATCTATCAACAATTCATTTACTCTATTCTGCCTTATCTGCCCAAAACTTCTCATGTAATGAAGAATATCTAAAGTGAAAAAAACAAAAAACAAAAAAAGAAACAATAGTGACTTCTTCAGAAAATAATAACGAACAAAGACAGAGTTTTCAGTCAACGATCGAGCTGAAAAATCCCTCTACCTCTGTTGAAGGGTTTTCTTGGTCCAGATCAAGGTAGAGTCATGTTTGCGTTCATAAAATTATCCTTCGGCATTAGAAGAAGAGTCTAGCTCGTATGTGGACTCTTCACCAAAATTATATCGATACTTGTGTTGTCTGGTATTTTACACAAATGACATAACCAGTTTTCAGGTTATTTGATGATGCCATTTACTAAGGATGACTATAGTGCCCCCAGACTCGGTTCACACATTTAAGGGTGCTTATAGAAAACCTTCCATTTTTTCGTTTTGCGGCAAAACATGACCCTCTGACATTTGATCTAAATCAATTGTCGTCTGGTTGGAGAAGCCGGTCTCTTTCACGCTCTTTTGGCACGTGTTGGATGAATTATAGAAAACAGGTAGTCTTCAGACCCCAAAAGTACAGTAATTGTCCCGACCTTCTTTTACTGTGATCCTCAAGGGATTTTAATGCTAGATTCGACAGTTAGAAATCTTTTTAACAGGGGACGCCTTTCCACCTCAGCGCACAATCACAATAATTTCCACCTTGACAGAAAGCGGGTCCAGAATCGAAGGACTCGCCGGGAAAGTTAATAAACAAAACAGTTGTCTGAAAAAAAGGTTCATATAGAGGTACTTACGGTCGGGGCTTCGTCCTCACGCACAATGCAAGGTCTTTACCAGATGCGTATGAACGGTAGTGACGTCATGGACATGTTGGGCATATGAATCAGTGAAGGTAATGAAAAAAAACAAAAATACTCGGTCCTCTAGAGCCTCAATTTTTTGTGAGTGATGCGAAAAATTAAAGCTGGAAAAAACATACTTGTCATGCTTCCTATGCAAATTCAAGTGCCCTGTATTGTGATTGAGCCCGCGGCTATTATGCATGTAATGCACATCTTTGGCGACAAATTAGCCATAATTTCTGCGTTTGTGTAGAGGTAGAACAGGTATGGACATTTCAAATAATCAAGATTGAGGAATCTCTTAACCAGCAATTCACCGTCGATAACACATACCAGACGGTGGGCGCCATATTTCAATTTTGAATTCTCAAAATGATGCCATAAATCAAAGTATGGTTAAATTTTGAGATCTTCCTTTTTCTCTTAACTTGAACTCCGTTTCTGTATCGTCCGTCCCACTGTCCAGGCACGTATGGACATGTCATGAAAAGATACTAGGGTCCGAATAATTATGTAAACATGTTTTTCTCCCAGTCGCTCGCGGCGTCACATTCGGAATCGAAGTGATTCGGTCAACAAAATCGCGGACAAAACATTGGTCGATACGACATCTCGCCGTAAGTAGTTCAAGAATGCACGTATTAGGTTTAAGTGTGTCACACAACAAAAAACTGTGACTTTTGGTTGACTAACACAGCTGTATCATTTACCCTGGACGTCTGTATGATGGTGAATACGTGCGTGACCCAGTAGCTTTTTGACCGAGAGCGTATCAATTACGCGCCTATTGTGATGGAGAGATCTTGTTCGACCGTGTTGATGATTGCTTGGTTGAGGAATTCTGGTCGTCTTTCCAGTAAATTTTGACTTCAGTCCGTTGACTTCAGTTTGAATAAGAAATCATTGAAACGCGATGGCGTCTCAACGAAAATAAAACACTGAGTGAGCCTGCAGGCCTGGTAAACCGTATTTCAACTTCCGAAAATGTAGCGCTACAAAATTAACTTACAATTACGGTTAAGTGATTGAATGATTGAATGAATGAATGGATGGATGAATGAATGAATGAATGAATGAATGAATCGAAATCTCTCGGAAAGCTGAGGTCGCTTTTTGATACCTCACATCGTTTATTTTAAGAATAAACTTTGCGATGTGCGCATGTCAGCAGTACACCTAAACTCTGATTGGCGATTGACATCAGAACTGCCCTTGTAATGGGATATCAGGTCAAGCGAACAATTGAATTAACTTTTTTTTCGACGTGGCAAGGCCTTTTACACAGAGTTAGAGTCCGTTTTGTGAATAATTTCCCCGGCACCAAAATATACACACTTTACAAGTATTCGCGCTGAACACGTCAAGGTACGCCGCAACGGCTGTTGCTGGTATCATAGGCAGCGCGATGGAAAAAAGCACTTTGAGAAAATACGACCCTGTTGCCCAGTGGTCATATTTGCAATGATGAATTTAACTTAATTGAAGTGATTGTGTCTGTTAACTCTGCAAAAGACATCCCTTTTTGATCCGGCAGGTCAGCTGGTCAATCCATATCGATATGTGAATGTGGTCAGACCGCACGCAACACACGCATTCCCAAAGCCGTTGTCTGGCTCAGCTCGCCAGTGTATAGACCTAATACTGAATAGCAGAGACGGTAACTCATGGGATGATGAAGTCAGAGTGGCTCATCATTACATATGACCAGTCACTTTTGCGACGCAGGCAAACATAATTTGAGCTGACTAAACGAATTCTTTCTAAGCATAAAGCAGTATAAGTCAACACGTTGCAGGCTCAGTATGATCATCCAAGGTCAACTCTCCATAACGTTCACCCAAACGGTGCGACGCTTTAAAAACTTAACTAAACAAATTATTCGTTATGCACGTTTCTCTCAGCTATGTTGAAAATTGTATCTGTGACCCCTCAAAACACTCATGGGGGCTGTTTATGGCTAAGTATACACTGAGCGTTTCCTGTCCCCCCGACTCAAAAGGGGGTCACAGCGTCGGTCGAATAACAATGTTTGGAATAGGGAATGAGCCTGAAATGCCACAATACTACCCAGGACTGAGAGCATGACGTCACCATGTCACGTGATCGCCAGCCACAGTTAGATATAGACGCTTGGATGTTTTTCTCTCAGAACGCGGGCTGAACTCCGAAAGCCGAGGAACCTCTGGACAAGTGGTCGTCGTTGTTTTCTGAACCGAGAATTCAAGACATCATGGTTTCTTTTCTTTTAAGAAATCCAGTGACAAGAACATGTGAGTATATGATTGCATATTGCCAGTTATTTTACTTTTTGATCTATTTAAAAAAAATTAATTGACCAAACCATACAGTTGCGATGATAAAGAAACCTTGTGGATCACGTGACTCCTAGCAGCTTTCCCATTTTTTCCAAAACAAACCTTTTGATATGCTGACAGAACCCCCCAAAATGTTGTTTTTTCACCCGTAAAGCTGTAGGCATATTTGAGTCAAGGCGCGCGAAATACAGGCGGTTCCAGCGATACAGCATAGTTACAAATGTAATAAGCGAACAAGGAAGAAATTTTCGGTTGATCCGGTTAGAAACTGAGCGTGGAATGAGGGCGCGTCCACGATAAATTACTTACAGTATAAGTTGAAATCGCATGAACATTGTCAACTGATCTCCTGGATAAAATAACCTGTGCAAGTGCTATTGATAGACGGAGTGGTGCGGCATAAGCAAATATGATGACCAGAGCGAGGTGTTTGTTTGTGTTGGAGCTAACCTGTGGCTCCCATACGTTTCTTTTTATCTCCGAGCCGCATAGAACTCCCTTTGTTCCATCGTAAAAGCAAATCCCATCACAGATGATGCTGTGGTTGTTTTGGAAAAATCCGTTTCCTTTAAAGCAATAGGGTGGGGTAGGGGACGATTTTCCCCTTTGCGTGTTATTTTAGCCTTCAAAGCCAATGGAATGAAAGTCCAGGATGCCATCTCGCAAACGGAACACACCGTCAAATTATGCAGGTCAAAGTGGTTTTCACTGGCTTTGAGATTATTCACTTAATTTCAATAACGCGAGGAAATTTGATACTTCAACAAGCGTGGGCGCACCAAATACATAAATTGATCGAATCGAATCACGTGCACTATTGAGAGTTCAATGCCACTTTCGATTTTCAATCTATAATCCTACAGCGATAAACACAACCCGTTTGAACCAATTTTGTCGAAAAAAGGCATTCTTCCTCGCTAAATCAAATGTTTGGAAATCATAAAAAATATTTCAGAGAAAAAACTAAAAAGTCCTTTCTCAAACATACTAACATCGCAAATATACTCGTCCAAGCATTTTCTTTTTTCAGCTATTACAGTAATTTTTACAATAATTAGTAAAATAGGGAGTTTTCTTTTATTTCCTTTCTATTTTAGTGATAGATGAGGAGAAGGGGGAAGTTAGTTAGAAAGAACGAATAAAGATGGATGAAAAACACAAAATAAACAAAAAATATATTCAGAGAGCGCCGTTTGTGCCATCAGTCTACAAGCATATCGATGACATGACTGAAATGCGTGCGCACATCAAGCCATAAATGTATGTGTTGTTTGTCTCATTGTTGCGATGTTTTGGCTCAGCAGAAAATAAAGAAAAGTGCCAAGTTCAAGATATTCTTGTTTGCAAAGTTCCGAATCATGAAGTTGAGGTCTTTCATCAACCACAGATGCACCAGAGTCAATGATAGGCGCCTGAGCCCTGGACGAGATAAAATACTTTAAACGCGATGCTGTGCACCCAATAGTGACAAACAATTGAAATAGCTTGTTAATCCACAAGCCTTTCCCAGATGTGGCACTGCACGCACACAGTATACAGTAATTTTAAACACAGCTGAGATAAGGTCCGACTTAGGTCATCCGGCGGAAATCTGCCCTGGTGAACTGTAGAGTCACAATTAATGTGAATGATTCAATATTCCTACCTATTGTTGTTAACACCGAGGGCGTTCACCGAACACGTCAGAACCGTCATCCAGGGCAAGGTGAAATATCTGTTGGTCTGTTTTGATGAGGAGAAAAGACAAAGAGATTTCACACAAAGTGTTTTAAAGTGCGTCCATTTGAAATATCAGCTAATATGTTGTTTGTTTTGCAAGATCGTATTCATGAGATACGGACTGGAATTCCGTACGGGGATGGACAACCTATGTACATACTAAATGGGAAACATACTCGATCCTGTTGCTCATCAGATTTTGCTCATTGATACCGAGAGAGCATTGACATCACAGCGCCATAATTTTGAACTTTTTGATAGAGTCTTCGGGATTTTGAGAGATACATTCAGCTTTACTGTGAGAGCAATTGAATAAGTGGATCAACAAGCCTATCACTGAGGGAATAAAATAAAGTTAAACAAACAAACAAACAAACAAACAAACAAAAGAACGTACACATCATGAAAAAATCAATCAATCAATCAATCAATCACCTAGTCATGACCACACCACGCGACGTCACTCATCGGATGATACTGGTTCTGCGCAGTTCAAGTGGCGTAGGATACTGAGTTGAATAAGACCACCATGTAATTACTGTGTTGCAGTGCGAATAATTCGAGAACTTTGCAACTGTTGTATGGCTATCGCATGTGTTTTCAAAATGTTTTCACGTTCGCGCGTAGGGGCATCGGATCAGACGGTTTTCTCATCGCCTTAAATTGCTGACAGTCGGATGAGAATTATTGTGATGACAGTTAGGTGTCAAATCGTCCTTGTGAAAAGCCAAATCAACAATAAGATGGTACGTGCGTTTTGACTCGTCCAATTTTATTGTTTTCCCCAAACCGCACATTGGAAGTGATACCCATTGTTTGGTTAGAATGACGCATAAACACCGTCGTAAATATTTACTGCTTTGCGACGTCTCGCCGCTTAAACGGTTGTTCTGCATTTTACAAAAGCACATTGAACCTGAGTGACCGAGAATTCATTGAGAGCTGCCAGTGTCCTTGTATGACCTCACGTGACTGAATCTACATGTCATGATTGGTTCAACATTTTTCAATAAACACACAGCTGAGGCATATCGATGTCGGCGCCCTGTGACGTACAGTGACTTTTCCTCCGCGTGTGTGCCATATGAAACTTTTGGATCTAATAGATAATGAGATACAATAAAGAGATAAAAATCCAATCAATATTTTAATTTCAATATGTGGATCATCTCCCAAAGTTTAAACTCTCTCATTTGAATTAAGGGCTCTTTCCCTTTGCACTCTTTTTACTCATTGCATTGAAAGAGGTACGTTAACCCGTAGACAGAGGGTCCTTGTATTGAAGACGAGATTTGACATTCCTCCTAAGTCGCATTGTCCTGGGAGCTGAAAGGGTATCCGCGCCACAGGCCCCCTGCACCCGTATTAACCTCTTCGGCGTATGCCGTGAACACTTTTTTGTGCTTGGTTTACATGCATGGGTGGCACTTTGGATTTTCTCTTGCTATCAACCAGTCATTTCTTTGGCGCCATGACATTAAAAGGGGTCTATCTTAAGGGTAGCAGTCTGCGCTGAGAGAATGCCCTTTTTTGATAAACTTTCAGTCAAATCGTTGTAACTAGACTGGTCAAAAGTGAAGCGGAGCGGATTACAAACATACAAACACCCACTCCCTCCAATACCGAAAGTCTGTCAATTGTTACGGTAGACTTCAGCCCTTGGACATCCCTCAAGGATGACTTCGTTAAGCAGCTTGCTTCGTCCAATTACGTCGAGTCGTTGTGGCCGTACAGAAACCTGAGAGGCTTAGGTTTCACCTCTGCAGTGTCGCAGACGCTGTTTTTTCGTGTTGTTTGACCATTGTTCGACGAACTGAACATGTGCATCAACCAAAGAGAGAAAAAAGAGAACAACGTGCTGCATGCTCTACTTCGATCACTTGGTGTAAAATTCGTGTCGATCTGTCGAAAACAAGTGTATGAGAAGAGGCTGTATGCTCAAATATCCCCATTTTCCTCACGTTAGTCATACTTTGTGCTTCATGGGGGATGCAGCACTGGATACCAGTGTAAACGGATTCAACAGAAATGCCAAAGTGTTCGATGGAATTATGAACCTTTACCAGAAATATAAGTTTAAAGGTAGAATGCGCCTCAGGGGAAAATTAGTCGGACTCACCAACTTTTACATTACTGTTTTGTTCTACCTCTTGTGGAGGGGGGGGGGTATTTTGAAGCTCTCGGATTAATTATAGTTTTCACTGACTTAGTTTTGTGAAAAGCGAAAATGTTATAGGCATATACCCCGATAGAGTTAACACAGTGGTGGCGGTCATTTTGAATTTCAAATGTCGGTAAACATTGGTTATTTGTTTCACAGGTACCACATTTTGAACGTTGACCCCTGATTTTTAATTCAATATTTTGAAATGGAATGGCTTAAAGTTCTCTCTCAATTGCGAGGCGCGAACTTACCCAAGTCATAAAATAGAAAGTTGCGTAAACAATCCTACATTGAGCAAACTCAGTTGCAGGCCGGGGTGCCTTTATTATCCCACAGTCACAGGAAGAAACATAGGCTCCCACTTGAAGGATGTCAAATGCTGCCTCTCGTTGCAATATGACCATTGTTCTGCAAAGCTGACATGTGCATTGGCCAAAAACTGAAAGAAGGGGAGAACAACTTCTGTTACCCTCGATCAATTAGTGTAAAATTCATGTCGACCTTTGAATAACAAGTGAAAGAGAAGGGGTTTTCAGCTCAAGTATCAGTGTTTTTCTCATGTCAAAACACAAGCTGCGCTACGTGGGAGTTCGGTTCAAGAGTCCAATCTCTAGATATGTAAATATGAGCTACTTGATTTTGGAACCTTTATTGGGCAAATCACATTTCAACTCACAAAATATTTTATTGACACAAATCATTCAATATCACGAAGAATGGCAACTTTACATTACTGGTTCCCCATCCTCAGTAATCTTTCTTCAGGTTTAAAATTGGTTTAGAATTGTGTGTATCAAAAATTCCAAGGATAACAAACGAAGGACCAAGAAAATTAATAGAAACTTGGCCAGAAATGTGTTACAGCTTATAAAATTACTTCCCAGAACTAATGCGCCGCGCCGTTCTATTTTGCTACCGTTACAGGTGTCCGTCGGGTGAGTCAAGGTCGCCCTCTAGCGCTAGCTGTTGAAAACACTCCCCACGTACCTGTGGTGGAACCGCTGAACGGAGGAATACACTATGGCACTCTACAGCTGCTGGTTGGCGTCTCCCTTGGCGCTGGGTCATGGGGTTATGTAAGTATCAGTGTAGATCCATTATATTATCTCTTGCTATCTTGGTCATTTACATAAATGGAATTCATGCAGTGTTCGCCAGCCTGTTGAACACAACACGCCTATTGTATGCGTAGTTCATAATAAATTTATTGAAAGAGACAATGGTAGTTGAAAGTGCGATGTTTGGACGACGAAATTGTTAGAAAACTCGATTATGTGCTCTTTCTGACGGAAACATCTCTGAAGCGACTTTACAGATAAAAACATTAACTGCCTTCCGAAACTTGTAGGAAACGGCTCTCATAAAACAGGACCACGTGATCTTCGAATATTAAAATAACAGACTTTTTTGTCACGACAGAGTTGTAAGAAGGGGCGTCGTGGCAGTAGATACCTAGGCTACTGATAAGAGTTGTTCGTGTATGTAGATAGAACCCTGGTTTCGTAAACTTGCTCACCTGTTTATCATGGTACTTATACTTTTTTCATTTTTTTTAATTTCCAGATTCTGTGGAACAATATGATGCCTCTGTGGCCTCCAAAAAAGTAAAGCAATTATTATAATTGCAGAGAGAGAACACACTGCAGACAGCAGAACGTCTGATACAACTACGTACGTGTCAGTGACTTACTCTAAACGTGGCGAATCCTAACACAGAGGGATTTTCAGTGGACTTGAGATGTAGGACCGTCTCATCAGTGATTAATCTTCGTTGACTCTTTCTTGTAATAATTTTAATGTCAGTGTAAATTTATCAATTTTTGTGTTTTATTTTCTTTCAAAGTAATTTTACAATTGGTTCGAATTTGCCAACGGACAATTGCTGAGGGAGGGTAGGACAGGAAAAGTTCCTGTATCAATACTCAGGTCAATGTACACAACAGTGTTGATGTTTTACCGTTGGTGGCGTACTTTCGGATAGCTACTGATAACAAGGCTCTCCACGCTAAGGCTAAAGGCTAGAACTCAACGGTAAACTTTCAGCATTCGTGACGTGATTTTCAGTTTAAATGACTAATCATAATGTTGAAGAACAGTTAACTGATTTCAGGTATTGATAATTGTTTGTCGGATAAAAAGTTAAAAATTGTTTTGGCTGGTTAAGCACCTTTTATGGAAGTTTAAGTCTGTCTTCTATAGGCACTTCTGTCAATTTCGTTTTGTGCAACATGCACATTTGACATGTACATTTTGGGATATTACGCATAATCGTAGTCTTATTAATATCCGTGTATTCGTCAACAATTCATTCACTCTGTTCTTCCGAACCACTTCTTGCGTAATGAAGAAACAAAATATCAAAAGTAAAAAACGAACAAAAGAAGAAACAAAAATAAATACTTCAGAAAACAATAACGAACAAAAAAATAAGGAATTTAAAATCTACAAAAATAAATATTAAAGAAACTGTTCCTTAATGTCATTTTCTTTATTTTAGATCTGCAATAAATATCGACTTTATCGATTTTAAACATTCTTTCCGTTTGTCTGATGTATTGCGTTTATTCTTAATACGCTAAAGAACATGCGATCCAAGATTTCGTTGCTGTTAAACTATACATAGAATGAGAACTCGGCGATTCAAGATTTTACAACAGTACGGTGGTCTGAGAGGAAGGGCAACTTTTTAGAAAATAAAAATGCAACTTTTTCGAATACAAAATCGCAATAAATGTTTAATTACGTGACCGTGACGTAGGATCAGCTTGTCAACTCAGACTCTGCATGTGCGCACTATTGTTATTGTTGACAAGTGGATTCTGGTCCGGACTAGAATTCAAATGTTAATAATAGCAGTGCATTCAACATATAAAGACTGCGTTGACAAGCTAAATATTATGTTTTTCAACATTTGGAGGGGGCTAGACAAGAACTTGCACTTGACACACAAAAAAACCCCCAAAATAGTGAAAAAATCATCAAAAGTTACAGTTACTGGTTCTTTAAGATCAATACCAGTTACAGTGACGAACACTATCGGTCTGAATGCTGAATACAATAGATAGTGTGCACTTTATCGTAAATATCAACGCAATGGCAATCGATACTTTAATCCATACTGAAATATGGAAGTTTACTCACTTTCCTTAGTCATCGCGCGTACAAGTTTCATGGAAGAAAAATCCTATTGTACCTCCTAGAAGACTTCCTATCTCTGAAAGACGGTCAGGGCAAGATATCTTAGGAACTTAAGGGTCTTTTCCCCCCAAAAAGCTGACATTTGTTACAGGAGTTAGCAATGCATGCAATCTCCTCCCCTGCCCTGAATGCTACCTTCTTCCAGTTTCAAACCACGCGAGAATTTTTGCAAAAGTAATGATGCTGATTGTAACATGGGAAGGCCGATTTTTACATGATTTGCCCACCATAGATTTACTTAATTTTGACAATATATAATCCGAGCAAAACGATTGTTATTCAGGCCTTATGATTTCCCTGCAAGAAGTGGACCATGCAGATTCATTTCAAAGTCAAAGGTAATAGCCGCCAGTTAACTTAAGGTAGTATGCGCCTCGAAAGTGAATTCTTAACTTTTGCTCAAACTTTCCTAAATAATTATTTCAACCATTCTCTTTCAAGTTCAAAATCCAGAATAAAATCGGGGGTCACCGTGCAAATTTTTGTACTAGAGAAACCAATTACCAAGATTTACCGATATTTGAAATTCAAAGGTAATAGCCGCCATCCCTGTGTCAACTCTATGTAGAAAAATAAAATTTTCGATTTTCGGAAAACTAAGACGGTGAAAAGTTTTCTTACACCTGGTAGATCAGAAAAGAATTGTAAAAGTTTGAGAGTCCGAATATCTGTCCCTGAGGCGCACTCTACCTTAATATATTGCTTGATTTATCCCTGAATTTGACACTTGTGAGAATAAAATCATGTTTATGTTTCCAAGAAAGACGGATGGGATTGATTTTCATCATTAGAACAGCAAGTAGATTTCTTTTAGTCCTGTGCTCAAAAATGTCAAGCGGCTGCGATTGTAGTAGCGCCCTCGTACGACTGATCTTTCGGATCCGCGTGAAGGAGTTGTGCTCGTATACACTACCATCTGTACTATTCTCAAATTCAGTTTAACTTCGATCAGATCCTTCAATCTGTTGGTAAACTTAAATGAAGCAGGGTAAAACTTCTTGGCTTCGACATGCTCTTCTGCTTCATTTGGTTCGCCATCGTAATAAAACCATTACTTTGTGTTCAAAATCTGCCGAGGTCGATGGCTTGAAAAAGCTTGATTCTTGTTGTAAGAATATGCCGGTTAAATTAAAAAGAAATTTAAAGCACTCCGGATCCCATCAATCGGAAAATCACTCCATGAGGGAAACTCTGAATCCCATTAAGCATACATAACATGCACTAAGCATACTCATTTTAAAATGTACTCGTTCCCCACTGTAATATCATGGCACTTTTCAAACTAATGACTATCTTTGTCCTGTCTTTGCACAGCCGGATATCGGACACTTCTGCATCACAATTAAATCACCGAAGGTTAGGCCTAACACAATCAGACGTTTGATAATTTCCTACCATGATAATTTCTCTCAGAAATGTGGGTATTTTTTCAACTTTTCAAACACAACACTATGCAACGTAGTCTATTGGTATACCCAACAATGCTTACTTCCCAAGCTATCAAACTTGCATATTGATTCCAACCACTTGAAATCCGAGTTCACAGGAGCTTTGCTTTCCTAACAACGCGATAGCACAGTGTTGGATGGCATTAGGCCTGATAAGCTTATATATTGTGACGAGTTGATAGTCAAGATGTTCACATGCCGTGTTTTCATGTTCAAAAATTTGAAAATTAATTTTTTTTCTGAATTTGCTCTGAATGCACATATTTTCGCAAATTTTAACTTATACCATTGTCCTTCCACTCGCGGATGCAAAAAGACTATCTGTTTAACGTCCATGGTCCACTGCATGCGGGACTGTGCTTTAGGGCCTAGGCCTACACGTTTTCCAGCCTGCCGTCACGAAATTGTTTATTAAACATTTTGGGATTTTACGCAGATTTTGTTTTTCTTTTGCCCTGCCTTTCATTCTTTAGCTTTCTTTTACGTGCTTGTTCACAGTGTTCATTGACATGCTGTCTCAAGAGAAAATGCGTAGTTTTCTGGCAGCGAAGAAATTGGTTCCCATGATGCAAAGTGATAAAGCCCTCTAGCTGCGCAAGTAATTTTCAACTATGATATTTCACCTATACTTTATCGTATTTTTCAGGTCAGAGTTTTGTATCTCTTCCATGTATAATTTTGTATGATGTAATTTCATAAGTCAAAACAATTCTGAGCGTGCCTTCATCGTTAGAGGTTAAAATTAGCTGGTGTAGTCATGAAAACTATGCTAGAGGGTCTATTATAACCTTTCACCTTTGCCGTACTGACTTCTTCAGGTGGAAAGGTGCAGCGGCTGTGCGATATGTATCGCTCAACAAGTGCGATTCTAAGGAACGTGAGATCTCTTCAGAGGGTCTTCTATGCAAGAACACAGCAGAAGATAAATGATTATGGTATGCATTTAGTGTTTATCAACTGACCATCACCATTGCGTCTGGCATCAACAAACGTGGAACGCTGGATTATACACGTGACCTGGCGGTGTCAGGCCTCCGTCGATGCCCAAGCTAGTAACGCACGTATTCCTTTCGTTTTATCTAATTTCACCAGTAGGGTGACATATCATATGTAAGACCATTGCAAAAGACTTACTCGATGTGTCATTAAAGTCTATGGCCCTAGTCAACGACTGTCCCTTGAACTTTGCCCATGTTTTCCGATAATCAGTCCTGTAATAAGGCTGTATCTTTGGCAATTCTCCGATACTGTGCAGAATATGTACCGTTTAGTAAAGCGTTTGTAGCGGCTGAGCATCGTTGCTCTGAGAACAACGTCCATGAAATGTGCAAAACCCAAAAAATTACTATAGTAATTAATATGATAATTCAGTTTTTGCCAACCCTTTCTGTTTAGACATGTTTGTCACAGCCATCGATTTTCACAGATGGAACTGTCAGCCGCTTGTTTTGTATGGTTTCTACAAGTTTTTGGAACATAACTATGAAAAGTATCAGAAGGAACAACTGAAAACGATGATGTAGCATACTCCTTGATTGCATCACAGACTTGCAAACTACTAATTGTTCAGTGTATACAATCTGCATATTTACTCATAATATAAATATTTTGAACAATTCATAGTGCAGGCAAAGAAATTCACAGCAGTTTTGTGAACAGCCAGTGTATAAAAACTGAGAGAAGTTCCAGACAGTAAATACAGTAATATAAAATGTATGATAATTAATTTGTGATCACATGACAGTGATCCTGCCTCCACCTCCATGCTTTGCTGCAGATACTATCACAACATCCTTGAAAGTGTTTTCATGTTTGTGTACGTGTATTTGTTACACAAACAATCACAGGCGCCATTCAAATTATTGAAATGGGCAATTTATGAACTTCAAAATCATTCCCTATACCAGGGTTTCTTCATCAAGTTCATGGGAAGCAAAGATGTCCACAGTTTCTGTGCAGGCAGATGTCAACGCAAGGTGCGGACAAGACTGGTCAGAATATAGTCATTGCTATTGGAGCGGCATCTCTGCTTGCTGGAGGTGCCTATTATGTGAGTATTTGCCAGCTTCCTGAGTTGGGTTAACCTGTCTTTGTGTGTTCTCTTGTCCAAAATGAAAAACCCAGGCGTGAATATGTCTGTTCAAAATAAATCTCGCTGAATGGAAAACTTGCTTGTATCACCTCAATTTTGCTAAGGTACATTATAGTGTATTTTTTTAAACCTTGTTTAATGAGGGTAGCCTGGTAAGCTTTGGTAAGGATGCTTATCTTCCACAGGGCCCTCAATTGAACCTACAAACTGACACAAAGCAGAACTACATGAAACATGACAATCAAAGCCAGCAAAATACAATGCACAGAAATAAAAGGTGAAGTAAACCAGTGCACAAGTGAATTAATGCACACACTAAACAACAAAATCAAATAGACAAGAAAACAAAACCTCAAAACATTTAAATTATTCCCAATAAGCTTTAAGGTAAGAAGTCTTACAACTACTTGATGAGTTACTAGATCTAATGTCCAACGTATGACTATTCCACTGTTTGCCACTGTTTACAGTAAAGTCTCTGTGGTATCCTTATTTGTTGCACGAAACGCCAACAATTTTTGCACCTTAGATCTTGTAACTTTTCCATGATTAATTCCGTACATTAACATATAGCTGTTGTTGACAGCTAAGTTGAAAAAACCTCTGGTAGATTGATCTTTTCTAAATTATTTGATGCTATCAACTGAAGAAAGGAAAACCTTAGCTCTCCAAATTTCAGAAGGAAAATTCTCCCTGCTTTCCAGAATTCCCCAATTTTATTTTTGATGCCCGTTGTATCCAGGTATACACAAATCACGGACAGGATAGTCAGAAACTACAAAAGACAGAGGAGGTTACTCCGACACCTCCAACCGTCAGTGAAGTCCCTCCACCCCAGGCAACCACTGAAGAGACAGCGGAGAGTGCCCCTGCCCTGTCAAAACTGAAGCCTGAAGATGAAGGATGGGGTGAGTTAATTGGCGAAGATTTGATTTCTAAAGACACAGAATTACATATACAGTTGGAAGGATGTTGCACTAGAAAGTTTCTCATTTGTAGTCTCCCAAGATGTTCACACCAAGTGACAAGCATACAAACCATGCACACAAAACTGACCTTAACAAGTAATGCAACATGTAATCCATAAAATATCAAAACTGGTGTCTGGTTCCTACATAAGTCGATGCTTAATTTACTAGCCATAAAGCACTCTTTCATGTTTTCCCATATACTATGATGAACAATATTTCTATGTACCAAGTCATAGTGAAAATTATCTTATCTATGAAACGAGTTTCAGTGCCCATAGGTTGAAGATAATGTTATCAGTGGTTTAACAGCATGGGACTAGTAGTGATGGATCTTTTGTCGTACAGCATAGGCTTTTGATGGTCAAAATACATATTCCGTAGAACAAGTGTTTACCAAATGTACAATGTAGTCCAATAAATCCCTTTTAAAGCAGTGCAAGGCTGTTTGGTAGTCAATTTAACCACAGAGCAGTTTTAATTTGTATCCATTCTTTGTTTCTACCCAGTACCACCACCGTACAAGTACCCAGACTACGACTCGCTTCCTGATCTGCCGGGTCACGTGCCGTATTTATTGATTGGAGGAGGTACAGCATCGTTTGCAGCGTACAGGTCCATCAGGTCAAAAGATTCCAAAGCACAGGTGAGGTATACTCTATATTGAAATTCAAGGTGAGGTAGACAGTATACCACCTTAAAGTTCAAGGTTATATTTTGGAAGGACTGTAAAGAGTTCCCCAGATCATTATGCTCTACCAGTTCACAAGAAACGAAGCTTTCTGTAAGGACTGATAAGAGGTGACTCTAGACAGGTTAATGTAGGAAATGTTCGATATGAAAATGTTACAATTGTGCAGCCTTTACGTACACATTTATGATGCAGGGATTTGTAAAATGCTGCAACTCAAGGATTGCAGGGCAACCTGTTGAAAGAGGAGCATAGAGTCCGAGTACATACTCATCCCTTTGTACCTAACCATGCACTGTCAGGGCTCGAAATTAACATTTTTTCCTGGTAGTCCACTTGGGCTACCATTTTCTGAAGTTGGTAGCCCAGTGACAAAGGCTGGTAGCCCATGCATTTTTGGTTCATGGATATCTTGTTTCGTTAACCAGACAAGAAAACGCTATTTTCCAAGATTCTGCCCATGAAGTGAATTTTCTAGTCATTTGATGTGAATATTGCACACCTTTAATACCTTAGGAAACAGGTATAATGGACGTTATGCAAATTTTGATAGTCGTCATGACAACGACACGACCTTCTCAGCACTGAGACATACTGTAGCAGGGCTAAAAATAGACCATGGGCTTTCTGTAGGGACCAGGCATAATTTCTATGTAATTGGGATTGATACATTATGATGAAAATGCGACCGTTACGAAAATACATTTTCATTGTCTATCATTTCCTGTGCCTATCATTCAAGTACAGCAGTTCAGACATAGAAACTGTTTTGTAAAGTTCCACCGCACGATCGTCTTCGTTATTTGCATTACAAAGTCATAGTCTGGCCTTTCTATGTCTAGCTGGGTTTGACTGCATCTAGCTGGTCCCAAAGTGACAGGCCGGACATGGTCATGCCAAGTACTGACTGAATTTCAGGTCCCAAGCTTTGGTAGTCCGTGTGGGCTACCATTTTATGAATTTTGGTAGCCCCAGAGAAAAGTTGGTAGTCAGTGGACGCGGGACTACCGCTAATTTCGAGCCATGCACTGTGTACAATGCCTTCAGTATTTGTGGTTAGCTTAACACTGTATTCCATAATTTGTCATTCACAAGCATTTAACAAATTACCTGGTAGAGAAGATTTCCCTTCAGTAAGTTAGTCAGGAAATAACTGCAGACGACACAGATGTTGTATTTGATTGTCACAGCATGTGATGTGCAGTTTAATGCACACATGTTCTTGCATTCTGTTTGAATCACCATTAAAATCTTGAAAGGACATGGTTTTTTAGTTTTCACACGTGTACATTTTGAATATTTTTTCAACATGAAGCAATTACATCTGTGTGAACTAGCTTGGAAGGCAGGCGTGAGAGCTCTGTATCTATAGTGTAAATCTATAATCATCAGTTTCATTGTTTCATTACGCATAGACGTGGCAGGTGACTTGGCTAATTTCTACCAGGGTAGTTTCACCGTCAACATGTCTGTTTTATAAAAAAACGGTGGACCCAACCACACATACGGAATCATTTACAGCATTGTCAGCAGTGTTTCAAATCGTTTTGACTCACATTTCAGATACTCATAGTCACAGAGGAGGAAAACCTACCGTACATGAGACCTCCATTGTCTAAAGAACTGTGGTTCAGTGAAGACAGAGAAGCCATCAAGCAACTCAAGTTTAAACAGTGGAATGGCAGGGAGAGAAGGTAATTACTGTATTACTGTGTTTTTGTGTGGGCTTGTTTATATGTGTGAATTTCAAAAAGGAAACTGTGACATTTCAAGTCAGAACCAGATTGATCAGAGCATTGCTATCTATCAATCCAGGGAAAATGCTTCTTGAGAGTAATGGACAACATGTCCTATCAGGAAAAACACATTCTAATTTTGTGCCTCTCTAGGTTCCCAGTCTAAGGGTCTGAGTCTGACTCTTGGGAATTTTTGTCCCAGTTTTTACTAATCAAGTAGTTCGACCACAAGGAGTTTGTCTTCATCTTTGACAAGAAGACAAGATGTTCATCGAATATATTAAGCCCTTCTTGGATAAGTTTTTCATATCATATCATGTGATTGTAATGACATTGAAACCTGAAAAAGAGCATCATGGTAATTTCATTTTGACTTATTGATTATTCCAACCACAGCATATACTTTGAACCACCTGCATTTTATTGCCAACCTAAAGAACTACCGTACAAAGAGAAGGGTGGTGTTGCCGTGGCTACCGGCAGAAAGGTAAGAGCGTGAATTATTTGCAACCACCATGGTGCTTGCAGGGACTAGGTGAGCCACAGAGAAATACAGAGTGAACCGAGAAAGCTGTAACTTCTCACAATATTTTGTAAATCACAAATTTTTCATTTTTTTAAAGTTTGATACATCACAGCGTATCATCTTTGTAGAAAACTTAAATGCCGCTTCAAATGTTCACCAAAATCGAAAAGAAGTTACTTTCACTACTGAGTAGGAGATGCCACACTGTCCGTTTCACATTGAAAACTCTGTCTGACATTCAGATCTTCAATATCTACAAGTGTAGCACTCACCTTCAGGTCATTTACAGTGAAAAAGTTGACTTGCGGGAGTTATAGTTCTTTTATTGTCAGTGACATTTGTCATTCACAAAATACAAAACTTTTTTTTTCGTATTCTTTGTCGAAAGAAACCGTTGTTAGGATACCAGTAAACTGACAAGCACATGGTACTTAGAAATCTCCAGAAACATTGAAACCTAGATTATGAACTTTCAATCGGTGTTATGATGTGAAAAGTTAGGATTGCTTTAGGTCAAAATTAAAAATACCCTTTGTGGATATCCAGAGGATTTCTTACTTGTTAACAGAAAAATAGTATTATCATATTTATGAGTATATGTCAATACGGTGACACAATGGAGTGTTTGCTGCAGTTTGAGATGGGAGTCCATTATGCAAGGTCAGTTTAAAGTATGACTTTTATCGAGATACTTTCCTTGTATTAGTGAAGTTTTGATTCATAATGAGGATTTTCATATTCTACCTTTCAGGTAGTTTCCGTGAATCCAATGGAGAAGAAAGCATATTTAGACAATGGCTGGGAGATATATTATGATAAATGTCTGATTGCCACAGGTAAGTAATATCACTGAATCTTGGCACCAATTTTGTTGCAGTGTATCCTGTCACACAGCAGCCATTCAGGTTTTTGCTGTCAATCCTCCCTCGCTGTAATGGTCTGAGCCATTCCCATTGTCATCAGTGGCTGTGATCAACTTTAAAAAGGAGTGAGGATGTCAAAGTTTACTGGGAAGCAAATTGATCATCACTGACAATGACACCTCAATAAGGACAAATTGTAAACATTTGTCTCATAGTTTTATAATGTATATGTAGATTAGTTTTATAATGTATATGTACATTCATGCTTTGATTTAATTTTGGAAAGTAACATTTCCAAAATGTGTCTTCTGCCATTTACTGTAAGATACAAGGTTTACCTCTGTCACCATTATGGTTTGTCCCAATCCTGCAGGTTTTCTATAGAAAAGTTGGACATCTCCATGAGGGAAAATGGGGGTGTACTGGGTTAAATATTTGCCTACTTGCCAAATTGTTACCCTGTGATGTCCTTTTAGTGGCAAGCCGTCAGGCTGAAATTATCAAGTACTTTGCAATAAAAAAGTTTCCCAAACCTCAGTTAAACCCGCAGTCAGACTGGCAGAACATTTTGCTATTCCCTTTTACATCAGGTTGGAGGATGTCTGGCATCAGGATGTAATATTTCAAACCAGTAGTTTTTGTAGTCGTAGAATTTGACTTGTTTATCAAAATTGAAGTAAGATCACTTACACCCCATTTTCAGGTGGAGCGCCGAGAAATCTACGTGCCTTTGAGAAAGCTGATGAAGAAGTGAAAAAGAAGACGACGCTATTTCGTGGAGTAAGTCTGAAATTATGATTCAAAGATATAGCAAATTTAAGATTTCACATAACCAACATGTAGTACATTTACCCAGGGTGACCAATATTTCAAATTGATTGAATTCATTTTGACCACTTATGTCACAATAGTGGAAGACTCCTATGCATGCTGTTACCGGTGTGATCTTTGTAGTTTTCACAAAATGTGAATTTATGCTATTCATCCGTGTTCTTTGGATTATAAAATCCTTCGTGAGTTGTGAGAAATCCTTGAGTTGATAAGATAGCACACTTTCAACTCTATAGATCAGGTTTCTTTCAATCTGATGTTACTATAAGGCTTGATGTTAGAGGGCCGGTACAATGTAGCTGCAACTTTTGATAATTTTTTCACTTTTTGTTTCGCATGTCAGTTGCAAGTTCTCATGCTACTCCCCAAAGCTTGTCAAAACACCTGCTATTTAGCTTGTCAACACTGTGTCTTATCATGTAGAGTGTACTGTTATTGTTTACAGTTGAATTCTAGTCTGGACCAGAATTCACTTGTCAACAAAAACAATGCAGGTTGCACATGCACAGGCTGGTTGACAAGCTGGAAACACTGTATCTAATTGAAAAAATTCATCAAAAGTTACAGCCATTGGCCCGTGAGGGTCACATGGTTAATTCTACAATGCCATTCAAAGCATGTCCATGTAGGTTTCCAGATTGTCTCCCCATGCTTCCTTCAGGTCTTTGCATTTTCAGTCTAAATATTTAACAATTCGTCACTTCACCAAAAAGAATGGAGCTCAAGTATTCTGCCAACGCTCAGGCAATATGTCGGTTTCGAGTTGTCAGAAAACGCACGAATTTTTAACATCGGTCGCATGGGGGCGCTCGAGATTTTGCAAAAGTGAGGGCTAAAAGTTTAGTCATGGAGGGAAGTCGCAACATCACGCGTGAAGACGTCCGCAAAATGAACATGAAAGAGCTACGAGAATTTTTAAAAGCAAGGAAGATTCCCCTTTCCAAAGCTAAAAAGGCTGAGTTGGTAGAGCTTGCTGAGAAATCCATTGACCTTGGATTAGAAACTAATGTAAAACATGTGAAAGAGGCTCCCCACCATACTATCCAAAATGGTTTTTTTTTGTGTCGAGTTTGTGTTTGATTCGTTTTGAATATGTGTTCCTACATTCTTATCCGATTGTTTGTGTTAATAAAAATGTTTGTTTCGTTTCGGATATTTGTAGGGAAGTTTGGATTTGTGTGTACGGTAATATTTTGTTCGTGTGGGGAAAGCTTATGGCGAGACGCAGCCGGGCCTATGGTGTGACAAAGTTGATAGAGTGGCCCTTTGATGCTTGCGTTTCGAAACCCGAGTGTGGTTTCTCATCAGTCGCAGTGTAGATTCTTTCCTTAGTTTGTGTTTGTGAAAATTTATTTTAATGCATTTTAATGATCTTGCGCTTCGAGTAGCGAGGCAAGTTCCCGTTTTACATGTATTGGCAAGATGCTGACATCGAGACTGTTACCGTTTCATTTAGTATTATAATAATCATCGCCCTCGAATAAGGTCGAATATTAAATGTCTCTCACGCTTATATTTTGGCAATGTGTCCGTCGAATTTGGCAGAAAATCATACGAAACGAGAGATTTTGAAGCAAATTAAGTACCAGGTATGAATTTTGAGAATGATAGGGAACGATCGACGATTACATTATAGATGAACTTGCTACTTTTCACAGTAAAATCGAACGTCGAAGATGACATGGTGCATAATCCCTATATATAGGAAATATAGTCATTTGGATTCCTGACATACTTTTTCTCAGGCATATGTACACACTCCTTATCCACTTTGATCTCAGGTGTTTCTCTTTCTTAACATCGGGGAAACGGTGGAAGGTCATGCTATTCATCCATGGGTATTTGTCGAGTTTTCCGGCTTTGCAGTAAAAGTTTGGCATAGTCATCCGGCTTTGCAGTAAAAGTTTGGCATAGTCAAATGCTTACGGTGACTACAGAGCAGATGAAAGTAGACTAAACTTACGTTTTGGATACGGAGTCTGTGTTATCGCAATGTACGCAGACCGGAGTCCAGAAAGTAGCCCTCACTTCCGGTCAAAGGAAGAGCGCCCTAGTGGCGAAAGCTTAAAATCCTTAAATTACCGTTTGGCCTTATGGTAACTCGAAACCGACGTATTTGCTGTAGAATTTTTATTTCCTCTAGGCTCCACATTACTTGTGAATCAATGCTGGATTTCTGCACGGTTGAATGTTGTCAAGGCTGTAAATATTTAAAATACGGTCAACTTAGCCATTGGACATCTAGACCTTGTTTCTTGACGGACATTCTACCAAGGCCAACTCGACAGATAATCCAAACAAGAACGTTAAGTAACACTATGATGGCAAGAAAAAGATAAGACACAAAGGCTGACCTAAATTTCACTTAAACAATCTACATTTGCTCATTTTAGGAATTTGTAGTGTGGGCAAGTTAAGTGACCATTGGCATTCATGAGCCCTCAACGGTTCAGTGTGTGGAATTTTTCAAATAAACCATTCATAGTGATTTGAAATCTAGCAAAATATACAGCATTCTATCTGAAGCGAAATTCCTGAATTGAGTCACATAGTTCAGACATCTTTGGAGATAGAGGGCGCACTACCACAGTCATCTGTCAGCTTCTCAGTGTGCATGAAAATGACATTCTCATCCTTCTTTCACAGATCAAAGATTTCCAGAGCCTTGACAGCATCACCCAGAATATTGAATCGATTGCCATTGTCGGCGGAGGCTTCCTGGGCAGCGAATTAGCATGCGCCCTTGGAAAACGAGGTAATCTCCGAGTCAGCATGAATGCTAATTTATCGATAGATATACTGCAAAGGCTCGGTAATTTCGGAAGTGCAATCAAAGGCAAATGTAATTAGTTTCCAGTTGATTCATCATACTCCTAAATTATGAGATTTGATCGCTTTGTGCTTCATGACTCACACACTTTGGGAGATGCAGTCTTCAGAATTTCCTTCGTCAGTTGCCTTCATTTCCCATGAAATGCCTTGATTTCAAGAAGTAAGGTCAGTGCCCTCCAACCACAGAATACAGTTACGCTATGCAGATCCATCGAAGATACTCTATAATTCATTGAAAGTTAGTGGCTGAGTGGTATTCTGATAACATCACTAATGTCAGATTCCTGATCTCGATGTCGCCTGTAGATAGGTCTGTCTGGAGTCATCTCCCATGAAATTTATAATATTACCATTTGTCTTTTGCAAGTCTACATGTTTCTCACCCAGTGATGATCTTAAAAATGTGCCTTTCGAAAGTTACTGTACGCTAAGCATAATAAAAACCCTCCAGTCCTCTGATTTGCTTAGGATCAGGTCAAATCAGTTCGATTATTGTTCAACTGCCAAATTATATGTGGAAAGACTACCACTTGTTCAAATCCTCCATGTTCCATTTGAAAACACTACATAATTTTCACTATCATGACTTGAATATGGACCGGCTGTTATGCAATATTTAATAGACTAGAGTGTTTAATCAAATCGTTGCTCTTGTTTTGAAAATTTGCTCATAAAAACATGTGCAAATTCAGAATGTATGGATACCATGAAAATTCTGGGAAATGAAATGTACTTTAGCTTTGTGAAAGTTGATAATCTACCAGCAATATTCAAAAGATTACATGCACCATTAAAGGTATACTGTCACCTGTTCCAACTTTGCCACAGTTGCCATGGAAAGAGAAAATCTAACCAATCACAGATTTTAAGTGGGTGGCCGCTTTTTAAAAACAGCGTCCTCACATGGGCAATTTGAATACCGAGGAACGCCCCTTTGATAATATATGGGCATATTTAGATTACAGTTGACTGTATACCTTTAACAGTGCCAATTCTAGCAAAAATGTCTGTGCTACCATGGATCTTATAGTTTGGACAGATACATGGTGAGCAATGCTTTATCCGTCACTTTGTCAGTTTTTGTTCTTCTGAACCAATTGGCTGTACAGCAGTTTAAGAATTGAAATAGATTTCGCCTGTATTTAACAATCCTGCATGTTGACACTGCACATTATAAAATACATGTGGCAACTGCACCTGCAACTGCTGTTTCTGATGACAGCCTGAGATGCATCAGAGTGTAGACCAGTAAATATCCAGTCAAAGGAATGAAAAATTATTTGCAATATGACGTTTTACTTGTTGTCTCTTTCCCAGGCAGGGACACTGGTTTGAAAGTATACCAGGTGTATCCAGAGAAAGGTAACATGGCCAGGGTACTTCCTGAATATCTGAGTAACTGGACCACGGAGAAAGTCAAAGGAGGTGAGTGTTATCAAAATTCAAGATGGACTTATTACTTTGAAAATGCTCGGACATAAAGAGGCTGTTATTCAAATTGACAAGAAAGATGGTTTGGTATGAGTTGCACCCATGACTTTGACTTATATTGTATAGCTATGTTTTGTGAATGTGTTGCCACAAGCTTGAGTTTGTAATGATTGATGTCATTTTTGATCCTGTTTACTCCGGTTTTTTTTCACCACCAGAGGGAGTTGAGGTCATGACCCAAGCAAGGGTCAAATCAGCTAACCTTGATGATGGCAAAGTGGTGATAAGTATGCACAATGGAGAACAGGTGAGTCAAAATCTTGAACTACATGTATCAGCAGTCAGTCATTAAAAATGTGAAGTTCCATTCAATGTAAATTTCAAAGACTAGAATTAGAAAGTAGATTTTTCATCTTAGCCTTGACAGAGAGGTCTCTGTGTTCCTTTCAGCATCATTTGTACCAAAGTGACTCCATAACCATTTATCATAGTCCCTCCATCACCATGATGGAGGGACTGCATTCAGAAAAGAAAAAAAGGGACTTTTCTAAATATTTTATACTATGAGATTTGATGAAATTAGCACCCTTCACTACTCAAACAGAATATGTATAATTCACATTTAGGACAGATATGTGGACTCTCAATTTTCACGACACCTTTCTGGTGCACTGCTTGTGTAGGTTCAATTTGAAGCTCTTGCGTAAATAAACTTTTCACATGTTTATTTTTGTGAAAAAAGAAAATGTAATTTTCCTCAATAGAGTTAGCACAGGAATAGTGGTTATCTTTCATTTCAAATGTTGGTAAATTTTAGGTAATTCTCAAGTACGGAAATTTTTATGGTGACCCCCAAATTTTTCTTCATAATTTTAAAAGAGAATGGTTTAAAATTACCATGAGCAAGTAAGTATGAGCAAACTTTCAGTCACATTCAAATAAGTTGTGTTGTTCCACGCTTTGTTGAAAAGAGCTATAAAAGTCAGTGACTTTGTTGTGCTGTTATGTGATAGAGCTATTCATCGACAACAAGGTCACAATGTCATTGTGCAAAGCAAAAAATTAATTCATTATGATTCCATAAGCTCTACTGAAATGATCCCTTAGGTTGATCCTTTGTGAACAGAAGTTCACTGTATGTTACTCTGTGTGATTTTTTTTTTTTGTCCAGTGATGGTAATTCCAAAATGATAGAACAAGATAACAGACTTGCTTTCTGAAAAGAATCTTCAAAAGAATGACTTTCTTTTGCTAGGTCAAAGTTGATCATGTGATCGTGGCAGTTGGCCTCGAGCCGAACACAGAGCTTGCAAAGAGTGCTGGTCTGGAAATTGACGATGTCCACGGTGGTTTCCGGGTCAACTCTGAACTTGAAGCCAGGTCTAACATCTGGGTGGTGAGTGAACAATAGAATATGTGATTTAAAATTCATTCTGATTGTGATTTGTGAAGTTTTTCTTTGTCCAGCTTCCTTTGTGTTGTTTGTGAAATTGAACATTTTTTTCAGTTGATGGCATGAATTTTATTCATAGCCTGAAATGACTGCTCTGTCTACAGTGCTTTTGTCATAAATATTTTGATTTTGCTGAAATTATAATTATTGTCATCTTGTAACGCAACTCATGGAAAAAGTCAGACACACTAGCCCACGCTTGTCAAAGAACATTTCTATAATTACAATGCTGAAAGTACCTGCTCACAGTGTCATGCAATGCATAAGTACCTTAGAAACCTAAGATTTGTTACGCAAAAAGTGACTTTATTATCATTGACGCACTTTCATTTGCTGTCTGACACAAGGCAGGGGATGCGTCTTGTTTCTATGACATCAGACTGGGTCGTCGCCGGGTGGAGCATCATGACCACGCTGTTGTCAGCGGAAGACTGGCAGGTGAAAACATGACTGGTGCTGGCAAGCCATATTGGCACCAATCCATGTTCTGGTAGGTACAAATTTTGAACAGTGTTTTGAAAATTTGAACAGAGCTCATCAGCAGGTTGTTAACAGGTGGAGGTAATGGTTACATGATAAGCACCCTTGTAGTCAAACTTATATTGTTGCTATAAGAAAAATACGGTAAACAACAGCAAATGACAAGTTACTGCTAACTATAAAATCTTCGTTACATGCTCCTTCGGGGATGAGTTGGTGACTTCCTATTACTAGACAAATAAATATTCACATCTTTGGTAACTGTGGCATACATGTAGACCTTTTGCTGAATCGAGAGCATAAGTGTTTTCCTTTTAGACAATAACTATACCATACATAAAAGTGGTTGACCTTAGAAGCCAGAAGGTATGCAATGTAACTTAGTAGGTGATGAACATACAAATATGTAACAGTTTCACAATATTTCCTATAAAAAAGAAATTTAAAAAATGACAACTACCAAAGCTCTTCGTAGCGTCAAGTTGCTGCTAAAGAGCCACAAGCTGTAACTTTTGATGGTTTTTTTCACTACATGTATGTCAATTGCAAGTTCTTCTGTTCCTTTAGCATGTTGAAACACCAGCTTGTCAACACGTCTACACTGTAAACTGCCTCAACATTGTTCACATTTGAATTCTAGTTGGGACCAGAATTCACTTGTCAACAACGTGTACAGATTTGGTTAACAAGCTTAACGCTGCATGTCTCAACACACTTTGGGGAGTAGAACAAGAATCTCTAATTGAAAAACAAAATCCCCAAAAAAGTAAAGTAACCATGAACAGTTACTAGCTACTGTCCTTTTAAGTAATTTTTGTAACCTGGGGGTTTCCTTTGAAATCCTTGTTCTAACTTTTGTATATCAATGCACCTGCAAATGCCAGTTCTCTGTTCATTCACTGAGGGCGCTGTATAAATGAAAGAGCCCTCTCCTTACCTGTGATATTTTTAACTTACAAGACGTGCGAGATGATAAGTCACAGTAAATGCAATTCCCCGCAGCAAGAAAGATACCAGTATAGGGCTGCTAGAGTTTCGTCACACAATTAAAGATACCTTAAAAGACCGGCTGTGATATTACTTGTATTCCATCATTGTCAAAGCCAGCCGACAATTTCCACATGGAAAAATTTCAAGGTGATCATGAGATGCTTTCTGAGAAATGAAAGGTTTCCATTCCCTAAGATTGGATATGTATGTCACTGTGGCAAAGAGAAAGAAAATCATTGTGTGATGTCCAAGATGATGTACTTTCTCTATATCTGATCTGAGACTTTTATATCCTCAATAACCCCAGTCTGATGTCATAGAAACAAGGCATGCTCCCTGCCTTGAGTCTGACAACAAATGAAAGGATGTGAGTGGCTAAAAAAAGGTCACATTTTTAAGAAATAAGCACTTTTGCTTTCTTGAAATGCACACAGTCCCAATATCAGAAATATGCTCAATTACTATTTGTTGTACAGTGAAAATGAAATTATTAAAGATAACTGTTCATGGATAAAACTAGTATGCCCCTTGAAAGTGAAAGACTTATACTTTTGCTCAAACTTTCTTTAATGAAAGTTTCGACCATTCTCATGCCGAATCAAGAATAAAAATCAGGGGTCACAACGCAAAGTTTGGTACTAGAGAAACAAATAAACCAACATTCACTAAGATTTGAAATTCAAAATGACTGCCATCCTGTGTTAACTCAACAGGAAAAAATAAAGTTTTGATTTTTTGAAAAACTAAGACTGTGAAAATTTCCGTTTTCACACACAAAAAAGCTTTAAAATTAGCCCCTAAAAGTAGTAGACCTGAAAAGTATCGACAAACTTTGAGAGCTTTAATGTCTGTCCCTGTTGCACATTGTGCTGTGAGGATTTTGTTGAGTTGATAATACAAATTACCAGTTAATGTTCCACTTGTTATGTTCAGCAATGGACACCTGATTATGTGTGTGCTTCTCTTTTTTCTACTTACAGGAGTGATCTTGGACCAGAAGTGGGTTACGAAGCCATCGGCATCATCGACTCTAGTCTGCCAACCACCGGTGTATTTGCCAAGGCAACTGCAAAGGACACACCGAAAGCCGTCGTCGAGGAAACGGGAGAGAGTCTCAGATCAGAAACAGAGAGTGTAAGTCCTCTGGCTAGCGACATTTTTCGTTTTTCAGAAAAAAACATCTCACTGAAGATGAGCTTGAATTTTTTGATTAGGAAAATGGTCACCATGATGGTGATTTCTTACAAAACAAATTATTCAGTATAGTGCCATCGGGCTAGAGTCATTGAGAAAATAGGAGCGTGTCTCATATCAAAAATAGTGTACGTCATGCGCATTGTACAATGATTTTCCATCTCTGTGCCGCTGTGACATACATGTCATCTTTGCAAATGGAAATCTTTCTCTGTAAGCATCTCAAGATAACCTTGAAGAACAGCTTTAAATTTTTCCATGGGGAAAATTGCCAACTCATTTTGACGGTGATTGCATGCAAATGCGATATCATAGCCACTCTTCTACGGTATCTTTGTTTGTGTGATTAAATTCTAGCAGCCCTATACAGGTATCTTTCTTGCAGCAAGAAACTGCAGACACTCATCCAACATACCTGTTTAAATTCTCGCAAAACGTGACTCCTGTCAACCTGTTCATGTATGTAGGCTGCACAAACGACCTAGTTTTCAGTATGGGCCTTAAAAACCAAAAGTTGTCGAAATCCCGGCTCAAACTTAGAGAACACTTTAAATTGTCTTGTACGATCAAGAATAAAAATCAGAGATCACAGTGCAAAGTTTGGAATAATAGAAACAGGTTACCAATATTTCAAATTTACAATGGCCCTACACCCTGTATTAACTCCGCATGGAAAAATTAAATTTTCTCTTAAACCCTTGAGCGCTAAAGTCAAATTTTTGTCACCTTTATAAAATAAAGCTTTGTCAATTTTTTGAGATTTTTTCCAAAATTTTGACAAAAAATTGCAGACAATGAAATGTGATGTCCATTTGGTCCAAAATTATCAAGACAAATGTAGACAGATTTATAAAAATTGGTAAAATGTCGCAGTAAAATTTTGGCGGGAAAAATTACAGCACTCACAGGGTTAATGGAAAAACAAGCGAGTGTAAATTTGATTAACTCACTGAGTCCAAAGAAGCAGAAGACCAAAAAAGTATTGTGAAAATTTTAGTGTCTAAGTGTTCCCCATGGCGTATCAGCTGTTAGGGGCCACTTCACTCTCCTTGAGTATGACTTTGTCAGTTTTTGTTCTACATTGATGAGTGAGTCCTAATTTTGGATTTTGAATCATGGCTGGGATAGCATTTGGAAAAAACACATATCCAATTATGCCCACAGGTAGAAGAGAGAAAGAGAGCACTTATACATTTTATGGATCCATATAAACATGTATGATAGGCAGTTGCAATTAGATCTTTGTAAGGGCCTCTCTGGTGGTTTACATTAAAATGTCTTTAAAATCAAAATTTGGCAAATTACTTTTGTGGAGATGTTTTGCAGAAACGTGTGTTGTTTTTCACCGAATTTACACTCTTATTTAGGCTGACCTTCAAAAATCATTATGGCTAAAAAACTCTTTTGTCAGTTATTTTTGCTCTGCAATTTTTTTGCCTTTTGGACACCCTCCCTCTAAGATAGAACAGTCCATTGCTAATGGCTTCCTAACTAAACTGCGCACTCTGACCATACACTTATCTTTCATAATCACATTATGCATAAACACCATTTGAGTTAATGATTCATGTTAATAAAGGTGTATTATTTTCTCCAATGTGAAAAATCCACCAGAAAGAGCCAGTGTGTTTTCCTAAACCCCCTTGCCATCAAGATTTGGTGAAACCTCACAGTGTGCAACTGGCTAGTTGGATATGTACATGTAGAAAAAGATGTGAATGGGACCAATTTGCAATGCAGTTATTTAATTTTCAATTGTTCACTTTTTAGTAAGTGGGTTGTAGCCATCACATAGAGAGAGAGACCATTTAAATTGTGTGTATGTGTGTGTGTGTGTGTGTGTGTGTGTGTGTGTGAGAGAGAGAGAGAGAGAGAGAGAGAGAGAGAGAGAGAGAGAGAGAGAGAGAAAGCATGCATTTCAATTGTGTGATATAATGGTTTTAAATAGAGACAAATCTATATTGCTTCTGTAGGCTGTTGTGGACCAGACTGCATCAACTCCAGAATCTGTGGCAGAAGCAGCCCCGGAAACCGCTCAGGAAGTGGCTGTGCAATCACCTCCAGAAACAGTGCCTGCTGAACCAGTTCACGAAGCAGCCACCACTGAACCCGTTCCAGAAGCCTCCCCTGCAGAATCAATCCCAGAAACAACAGAAGCACCCGCTGCAGAGGCAGTGTCAGATGCTGTTGCAGAGCCTGTGACAGAGGCAGTGGCAGAGGCGACACCTGCACCAGAACCAAGTGAGGAGACACCGCCAGTGCCAAAGGCACCGGAGGTAGGGGAAGACTTTGGCAAGGGTGTCATCTTTTACATGAAGGACAAAGTGATAGTGGGAATGGTACTGTGGAACGTCTTCAACAAGATGCCAATTGCAAGACAGGTATGTATGAAGAATTTTGCAATTAGAGTCACTAGGTCAAATTTACATATGTACACGTACATGTATGTGTCTATGATGAAAGAAGTGTGTCAGCCATGTTTACTTCAAGAACATCTGTAGCACTGCAGAGTTATGATAGTGCACTTGTCCTCCCCCGTAATCCCTCCAAATGTGCAAATCAATGATTGAAGATGATAAGACAGGTGATTGATTTCATGCTAAAAGGCAGGTGATTGATTTCATGCTAAAAGGCAGAATGCACTACGGGGACAGATTTTTCAGACTTTTGAAATTTTGCAATTATTGGCTGGTCAGTAACACATTTAAACATAATTGATACCTGTGAAGAACAATAGAATCCCACACCCCGATTGGCTAAGAAGGAATGTCTCAAGTCAGTTTGGAAATATCTGTATACTTCTCATGTAAGACAGAAACTCCCCCATGAGTTTCAGAACTACCATCTTAGACGTTATGTGTTTGTTATTATTAGCTACTATGTAGTCTATAGAAGCTAATGGGATGGGTATCTGTCCGGCGTCTGTCGTCAGTCTGTATGTATGTATGTATGTATGTATGTATGTATGTATGTATGTATGTATGTATGTATGTATGTATGTATGTCCGTTTGTGAGGTGTCCGTCCACTCAAATATCTTTAGAACCACAGTACTTACTGATTTGATATTTGTTGTGTAGATGAAAAATATGATTATGAGAAACTCCTTTTTTTATTTTTTGATATTGTTGAAAATATGCAAATTAGCGCCAAAAAAGGCGTTTTTGGTAAAAAATCTTCTTCATAACCGCTGGTCAGAAAGCTTTGTTATTTGGTATACAGGTCCCTAGGGATAACCCAACTTAGATTTGTTCAAATTGTGATGAAATATGCAAATCTGTATTTTTAAGGAATTTTTTTGTCATTTTTGGTCAAAACTTTATTTCATCAAAACCGCTCGTCTGACAGCTTTGATATTTGGTATACAGGTTCCTACATATGATATATTGAATATATGACGAAATCTACAATTTTGTATTTTTGGTGCAATTTTTGCCATTTTTGGTCAAAAAATGTGTTTCTCAAAAACTACTTGTCTGATACCTTTGATATTTGGTATACAGGTCCCTAGGGGTTGTCTTAGTGTGATATATTGAAATTTGATGAAATCTTCAATTTTTGTATTTTTTGGTCAATTTTTGCCATTTTTGGTCAAAATATTTGTTTCTCAAAAGTTACTCATCTGATAGCTTTGATATTTGTTATACAGGTTCCTAGGCTTTATCTTAATGTAATATATTGAAATTATGATGAAATCATCAATTTTGTATTTTTGCAGCTAATTTTGCCATTTTTGGTCAGGCCATCCTGAAATGAGCTATCAAAGATATCCACCTTCTTCATCAATACATGTGTCACAAAAAGTTATTCTCTACATAACACAGCAGAGCTCTGTCAACTGTTGGGTCGCTTGTTTTTCAAAACCGCTGGTCAGACAGCTTTAATATTTGGTTTACAGGTCCCTAGGATGACCTTAGTAAGATAATTTCATACAGTCAGGAAATACTTAATTTTGTATCCATGTCTATAGTAGCTTCAGGGACTTTGTCCGTATGTTTTTTCTGATGTCCTCTTAGTACTGGCGTAAATCACAGTAATTAGCTTTTTATTGCAGAAAACACCATTGCCATCAATGACTTTCTTCATTTCTATCATTCCCCTTTGAAAAACATAGTCCACATTTATCCACATCAAATGTTGAACAAAACATGTTTATACTGATGATTTTTTTCCATCTTCACTGGTGTACATGTACCTCTAACAATGTTGTGTAATGATTACAACCAATTGCATTTGGTGTATCGAAAGACTGATAAGAACAACAGTAAAATCAATGTGGTACAACACTAAAGTCGATGTGTCCAACAATTTTTCAATAACATTTTATGAGGAAAGACTGTATCATATTACACTGTCAGGTGCAATTATCAGCTAGGCAGTAAAAGAGGAATCAACTCCGTCTGCAAAATTTGAAACAAGGCCACAGTGTTTGTTCTTCATTGTAAAAGTATAGTTAGAAGTTTCTTCGAGTGAATATGAAAAGAAATATACAACTCTCAGAAAATGGCAACTAAAACATGACATTCACACATCGTAATCATCACAAAATCTTCACAGCTTTCCATGGATTAAAGGAATCATTAGTGATCTCAAAGGTCCTCTTTGCCAGCTGTTTAAATGTCATGAATCGAGGAATGAGAAACTCCATCCCTTAGAAATTCATGTGCACAGGGAATTTGTGCCTCTAAACATCTGCTGTCATCAAGGGTGGTAGTAATTGTATCTGACTATCTGAGTCTTATTAACAGTTTGCAGCATCACTTTCACAGGGCATTATCCAGGATAGTTATTAGGCCCTTCCAAACAATGAATTTGCTGCTTACAAATGTGCTCACAACCACAGCACAGTGTGTTTTCTGAAGGCTAGATATTTGCCACTCCTTTAATTTGCATTTTGTAAATATTGTTGTGCAGGGATCACGTGACAGTAACTTTGAATAATCTAAATACCGGTTTTTGCCTTGCCTTTCACTGGCTTGTGCATGCATTGTGATTTTGTTATCACAGTTCATGATACCTTGATTTTCAATTTATTCTGGTTCCTAAAATGTCACTTATGGTAAAGGAGACAGCCCTTATATTGTTCATCTGTCAGGGAAAAGCTAATGGATTTGTAGTTTTGGAAAAATTCTGTGGTCAAATGTTGAAATTCATTTTAGATCTCCCTTATATCCTCTTTAATCTCAATGAGTGATGACAAACTCAAGGAATATTTGATAGCAATGTTCCCTGTTTATGCGTTTACACATTCAAAAATGGTGCAAACATGCAATGTATAAAAGATGTGATGTACATTTCAAAGATCTATGAAAGGTGTAATGTTTTAATTAGCAACAAAGACATCAAATGCCTTTTTGTCTGGTATAGATACAACCTTTCCACTTACATGTCTAACTTTTTTCCATGAATGATTATCTCTACTGACACTACTCTTTTTGTTGTTTCGATGATGCAGATACTGAAAGAGGGCAAAGAGCATGAAGACCTGAATGAAGTCGCCAAGTTATTCAATATTCATGAAAGCTGATTTCTCTGGTGACTGGAAGAGAGATATACCCCAGATACCAAACTCCAAAACCTTTTTTGCCATTTTGTGATCGGATCAAAGTTGCGAGAATATTTTCAGTCCTGCCCAGAAGACAGCAGATGGTGAAAGTGCTCAGGAGGAAGGAATGAACAGTCCATCATAGTCGTTTCAGTGTTGACATTGCTGACCAGTAATTGCCTGTTTTATTCTATAATCATTCTACTTTAAGTCTCAGGAGTTAGATTGCCATCCCCTACATCTCTTTGCTTTCCATGTCTGCTAGACACTGTTAACAATAGGTTTGTACTATAATAATTAAAGGGAATAAGAAGCACTAAGTAACACATAACCTAATATGCAAAATAACTACTGTACTTTTCTCTCTGCTATGATGCAAATATCTTTTTCTTTTTCTTCATCATTTTGTTTATGGATAAACATTGTGAATTTCAATGGTAATGTAAAGAGAAATCGTAACATCACACAATAAGCTTTGTAGGGCTTGTAATCTTTACCGGCTATCAAAGTGCTGGATGCCTTCAAACTAATTCAGTCAAGCTTCTCAGTCACTGATATGTAAAAAGCATTGCGGAAATTCAACTAAGTTCAGTGACTGAGTATTATCACCCTGCCTGAGGTAGTGTCATAGCTTTCCCCTTTCAACTTTGAGGATCTCACACAATAACCAGAGGCAGGTCTATTAAACTGAAATGATTAAATAATTCTGTTACCAAAAAGAGATCAGTATGTATGTGTGTTATAGACAAATAGCATTGGTTGGGTGTTTTTGTTTCTCTGAATGAGGAGTTCACACTTTATGTTTTCAGTGTAATACATCAATAACATTCATCAATGTTTAGTGGCAAACACATGGTATTCAGTCCCAAGAACTTCTTTTCAATTTAGGTTGTAAATTTAAACCATTATATTTGCTGTGAGTTTATACCCAGAAACCCCATTTCAATGTCAGTCCAGCTATCAAAACATTCACTTTAGTTCTTGGCAAATTATGTATTTTAAATATCAATCATTGGGAAGAAAGGTTTGCCCAGAGCCAACTCTGTAATTTTACCATTGCTGAAACAAGAACGATTATTTTGGAATTAAATGTCACTTATTTTACCTTGTATAAACTTGCGTATTGGTTTGCGGCCTGACACACCATTTCAGTTTCAAAATCGTCTTCCTTTTCTTCCCAATCACTATAATGAATTAGTATATACTATCTTGAAAAGTATGTACTCGTATTTGTATTTTTTTCCCGGATCATAGATTGAGTGTATGAGGCTTTTTGGAGTGTTGACTGAAAGAGATAATGCAATCATCTAAAAATCAGATGCTTGACTTGTTTTAGCGTGAGCAATTTTTTTTGGACTCAAATTTATTTTATATGCAAATTAAATTTGCATGGTGTGTGTTGATGATCAAGATGTTGTGGTGCAATCTTTTGTAACATGTGCCACTGATTGGCTCATGTGTTCATCAAAGCCATCTAGCTTGATGCAGCCAAACAGCCAGTGATTTTCATAGGATACTGCTTGATGGAACTTCGATGAAATGGTACAACTTGATGTTCTTTATCAAATAAAACTGTTGTTTATTGGCAATTTGAGTACAACAAATGATAATCTGACTGAAATAAAGTCGTTTTTGTGAGAAATAATCTGTCTGAAATCTGCTTTCATTTTTACCTGGTAGTGGATGTAAATGTACTTCTGATTTGTTTGTTAAGATCTCCATCAACCGATAAAATGAATCACCATAATTGAAATTCTACAGATGTATTTGCATACAATCCAACAACATGTTATTTAAATCATAGACAGTAGAGAGCTACTAGTACTCTACTCTCTATGTTTAAATACACACAATGTCCCAAAGAATACTACTTTGGAGTCAGAGTGTGGAAACAATAGCTGCAGTTCTCGAATTTTACAGTTCTGACCACATGTGCATTGCCTATACGACGGCAGTTTGATCTGTAGTTAATGGTCACCTATCACATCTGCCATATATCAATTTCTACCTTCGATATCTGCTGTCTTGTCATCGTAAAAGTACCCAAATCTCTTCCACACTTGAAGGAATGTTTTTAGTTTACTGGTCCAGGAATCGTTCAGCCCATATACTTATGCAGTTTAGACCAGCAGTCATTTTAGCTCATATTTGGTATGTGTAGAAATACCAACGAGAGCTTATATGGTGAGTCGGTGCTGTCTGTATGTCTGTATGTTTTGTACACATGTATATATGTATGTCCATCCAATGCCAACTCTTTTAAACACTGGTCACTGCATGTATCAACTCGGTCTTTGAAATTAAGGTGCATCATGGGCGAACACTGCGATTTTTTTACTGTGAAAGTTTGTCGATGAAAACATGCTTATGAGTTGTGGAAATGTGAAATTATCAAAGACAAAATGGATTGTACCTCCTTTTGGTTTTTGGAACATATAGGTTTATCCATTCCTCATTCCGATGTTGCGTGGACTTGTTGTCACGCAAACTGTAAATCATAAACTTGGTGCACTTGCAAGTTTGCTTCGAGGAGAGGGTATTTCAAGGGAAAGTCAATCAGATTATAGAGAAAAAACACCTGTTTGATCGTGCTTCTCATTCGGAATAATCGAACTGGGGAAATATACCCGGTGAAAGATAGTTAGATATCTCCTGGCATACCCGGATTACGTATCCTATTTGTTTCCTACAATCATTGAGGTAATAGACGGACTATTACCTCCATGCTAAAATTTACTCTGCTAAAAGGGTGCAGCGGAAAGGTTTGCAAAGCCCGCTGACAGTCGGTATCGGTAACGTTTAGGTATAGTAGCGTGCAAACTGAAAACAAAAGGATGACGTAAATTGTTCTTTTGCGTATGTAACAGCGATGAAACTTAAAGTGATATTTTGCTCTGTAACGGCACAAACGGCTGTCGACAGTTTAATACATAGTTGACAGCCGCTGGTGACGTTGAGGCCTTTGCTAGTCCGTGAAGCTCGCACGTTTCGAACCGACCCTAGAGCCTTCGGATCTCGGTTATCGGGAAAGGCATTCGTGCACATTCCACGCCACTTGCCACTGCGGATACGTATGTGTTTCAGGCAAAGAAGGCACGAGCGACTTCAGACAGTCTTAAACTCAAATTTGTACAGTTACTTCCTTCTTACCAACGCCGGAAGGAAGACAACATTTAATTTAACAAATTTAATTGCAATTACCGCATTCTCATAGAATTATGTTATTTGATTATGTTGGTGTTATCATCACTGTACATCTTCATCACCCTCTTCGTATTTCCCATCATCATCATTATTATTTTTTGTTTAATGTTCATCGCCAGGGTGAAACATGATATTCAACATATAATATTTATATAATTTTTATTCTATGATACTATTTCATTTTCCTGCTCTCTCCCTGGAGAACTTTGAGACACAAAGTATTAGTCAAGCCAACACACGAAGCGTGTACAAGATGCGATATCAATGCTGACCAAGTCGACTTTTAATAGGTCTGAAATTCAGTAGCCAACAATAGAATTTATTATAATTACACAATTACAAGCTGTTGTGACGACATGAACAACAAGGTATTCTTTCGACATGTTTCAAGGAGTAGAATAAGGAACAATATTTAACAGACAGATCAAAGGTAATTGAAACCTTGCTAAGAACCAATGCTAATGGAGCTTTTTTATAATTTGTTGGTACAAAGTACGGCGCAGAAGCGCACAAGTGTTTTCATGTTGTGACATGTAACGCAATTCCTTATAGGCTGTATGTATACACGATTACGCGAGCTTACGTTTTAATTTGATCGTCTATAGAGGCGTCGTGTAGAATTTGATCACGTGAATTTGTGAAGTTGAGCGGATTTCGTAAATTTCATCGGCAATCACGACACGCTATTCGCTGTATCACAATCGCCGTAGAAACAAATTTCAGAAATCAAAACTTATTGGAACCAAAGGATTAAAGCAGAATGCGCCTCGGAGACAAATATTCGGACTCTCAAACTTTTACGATACTTCTTTGGTCTACCACTTGTGGAGCTCATTTTGAAGCTCATGGAGGAACTCAAATTTCTGTCGGCTTATTTTGCCATAGAGTTAACACAGGGGCGGCGGCGGCCGTTCTGAAATTTCAAGTCTGGATTAATTCATTTAAGGTAATATGTTTCTCTGGTACCAATATTTGCTAGGCGATCCCTGATTCTTCATCTTGACAGAGAATGGTTGAAAGTTTTATTGCGGAAAGTTTCGGCAAAGTCCTTCACTTTCGAGGAACATACTAACGTAAGTGCATTGTTCGTCATAGCGTACATCCACTCTTTGTATTAAAGTACAGCATCACCGGACAATGCCCCTATCGTTGAGTGAAAAACAAGCTCCGTCGTTCGGGGGTCAACGTAGAATTACGACAACCGCTTGCAGATTATCTGTCACGCCGCCAGGCTCTCAGGGATTGTAAATTTATTTTACCTCACACCAGAAGACGGTGACTTCTGTAAGAAATGTCTTGGTAGATAAGTCAACTTTCTCCAGGCTTCTAAGGAGAATGGACATGTCTTGAGGAAAAATCGCGAGAGTGCAAACAATCGCGATGTTCTCTTCCTTCAGTGAGTACATCTTGCTAAATGTTTGCAGTTTGCAATGTTTTGATTGTGTTCACTGTTCGACGCCTACCCATAGTTTTTAATGACAAACAATTACATGGATTGAACATAAATACATGTTTTGAAGATACATTCCAGAAATTCAGCAGCTTCCGAATCGAGAAAATTTCAATAAAATCGAACGTATACCGTCCTTTTTTTTTTCTAAATATACTTATAATAAATGATAGCAATATAAAACCACTATAAAAACAGTTTCAAGAGCTATACACCTGCCAACTTGTAACTGAATGACACGCTTGATGTGTCCAGGCGACCTTTTACATTAAGCATTCTAGCCTGGGGGGGGGGGGGGTTCGATAGGGTTAAAGATATAGTATGTAGCTAATGGTCCCCCAGAAATATAAAAAAAAAACACTTTAGTTCTGAAGGTTTGTGTCCGATGAATTCTCACTTAAGCCAGCTCCAGAATGTTACATTTGTGTCCAGAAAGGCCCTTGAGACTCTAAACATCCCCAGTGATGGCCTGTGGTGACGATCGCACTTTGTGAGTACACGCATCTCAAAGCAATTTGTCTTTGCATATAGACCATCGCTGGCGTGTAGGTTGAAACGGTTTACTCCTCCCAATGGACAAGCTACACCTGCAAACCGATCTTCTCTGAGGGAAAGTGTGATGTATATTTTGCATTTGTGCTTAAAGATGCCTCAAAGGGCAGTTACTTCAAAGTCATAGAAGATGTACCAGTTTTGTGTGTTACTTCTTCCCTCTAGTCTTGGACGTTTAAACCTCTCTGTAGAAGACCTTCCAAGGGAACATTCACGTGGTTTATGTAATTCGCTTCTTTTCTAAACATACGGGATATTTAACCATTAACATTGTGCAATATCTAATTCAAAACATCATGAAGACAGCGTGTGTGTATATATATATATATATATATATATATATATATATATATATATAGAACAAAGCAGGTCAAGACGCACCAACTATATATATATATATATGTGTGTGTATAACGTTGTATGTATGTATGTATGTATGTATGTATGTATGTATGTATGTATGTATGTATGTATGTATGTATATATGTATGTATGTATGTATGTATGTATGTATGTATGTATGTATGTATGCATGTATCTCTGTCTGTCTCTCTGTCATGTCTCTCTGTCTGTCTCTCTACCTATCTACCTGTAAAGTGCATAAAGATTCAGTGTGTAAATACAGCTCGATGACAACAATCCACACTGTAAAGACTGGATCAAAGATTTACATTTTGCTGGAAGAGTGTCACACATAGATGCGTAAATGCTTTGCAAGGTCGTGGAGCATATTTCAAATGAAGGGCCACGTTTGTCACTCATTTTTTGTAAGAAATAGCATTTTGTTAACTTTCTCAGCTTTCGTTGAAACTTTAAAAAGGACTTTGCCATTTTTGAAAGTTTTGGACTTTGCACAAGTTAAGGCCGAGATGTCATTCACCCCGTTGTCCTTCACCTTCTCTGAAAACTGATGTTGGCGATCGGCCCTTGAGTGCATAAAAGTGGCAAAAATGATAGTGATGTCGATCTTGCAGTGTGGAGGAGTATTGCACTCTCAGGCACAAGATAGGACGTGATGATGATGCGTGCTTGCACTCATAGAGTATTCACATAATATTTTTTTCAGTTTAGCAGAGAAACAGAGAAGACAAATGCTCCGTTCACTTCGACTGGCGAATTTTGAGATTACACCATCTGATCTCAAACACAACCAATCCATGATATGTGAGTCAGATATGTACCGACCGTGCTCTGGATTTGTGATCCTCAATAAAACTCGCTATGCTCCATTCCTGAACCTTGTCGTCTGACTTTAATTAGAAAGGATTAATTTACGATCCCTGGCGCTGCGAAGAAACGTACCATCGATCTTCAGAGGTTTTGTACTAACATCGGCACAGGCAAATAATGCGATCTGATTGTTATAGCGCTCTCTGCTCTGATCACTCAAAGTCTTTACTCCACAGTTATAAAAACGGGCGCATGTGTGTGTTGGTATAATCTCTCTCTCTCTCTCTCTCTCTCTCTCTCTCTCTCTCTCTCTCTCTCTCTCTGCACACGAGCTAGGTCGCATTGCTACCAGTGTGACTTAGAAGAGACTGCCAGTGGAGGAAAATCCGTATTACCCCTCTTCTGCAACATCATTAACATTGTCAAACACAGACAGTCCAATCTATGGCGATTGAGACCGTGCACACTTGACTGAGTGTTCTCACTGTATTTATGTACGTCGTTTCCGCAGAAAATGACGATGACAAAGATGAGATAAACATTAGCAATTGAAGGTATATCCCAAGAAGTTTCGAGTTGTACAAGCGTTAGCTATTCCTGATAACCTTACAGGGTGCAGAGGCTCGACTTAATCTATCCCGATTATGCACAAGCATTGGTGCAGTATACAATGCAATTCATCGTCTGTTCAGCTGAGTACAGTGATACGTCGTACGGCGAAATGCAGTCGTCGAACCTGGCGATCAAGTGGAAAACTTACAGGCTCCTACACCTCGTTGAATTGGGTAAATAAAGATTATTTAACCAAATAATCTACAGAAAAGCGAATTAGAAGGCACAAAATGTAACGTCATTCGAAGAACAATGACAAATTTCTTTATTCACATTAAACATCAAGCCTGAAAGTTGTGGATTTTGTCGACAATCGGACACCACGCCCGAGTTCCCATCACGAGAAGTTATTAGGCGAAAGAGAGCCGATGGGTTGTATATTTTACCGGTGATACGATAACTCTTTGTCAACACTTTCCATTTTAACTTGTATAAGCGAAATCTAGAAAACGGAGACGATGGGCTACGTTACATAACCAGATCTCGAAAAATGCTCTCATTATATTTCTTTTCTTCTTGGGAGTTATAGGACTTACACTGTATGGTATAGGACTTGCATTGTGACCGATTCGAATGTGAACGACAAAAAAATTCTAGACCAGAACTAAGTGGCTCTCCTAAACGAGGACGTCATTTCACTGCAGATGACAAAGTTCCTGAAACTGTTTGATGCAACAAAGTATGATGTAGATCTTGTACCTGTAGCCTCGTAATAGAATATTCACACTCCAGTCAATGACACTTGTGAAGGCAGTTGTTACTGCGATAAATGTGTTTACGGTTTTCACGTTTGATGCATTTGTTGTGCCATTTCCAGGTTGCTTTCCACCTGACCCTCGATTTGTTTTAGCTGGTTCCTCGCGATTACAGGAATCCGAATGTAGAGTGTTACTGTAACGCAAAATGGAACTATCTAACACAAAATGTAAGTAATAATATAGGATGGCGAAAATAATTGTCAATGGAAATCACACAAGTGTTGCCTGTTTCCTAAAACTTTTTTTGCAGTAAATCATCGACAGGAAAAGTACAAGTAAATGAAAAGGCTGCACATCTTAGTTCCGATAGATTATCACCAATAGGCAGAGATCACTCTGTGCCTCATTTTCCTAAAGTGAAGCCGCAGTAGATATACCACATCGTGATACAGTCACTTCGAATTCCTCTTGTGGGTTCAGTCTGCTCTTCGAGTACAAGATATGGCCGCTCCTATGTTACCGTTTAGATGTTCAAAACACTCCTAACTTGTGAGTGTCTAAGCATATACCGGGGAACGACCATGCCGTGCACGTGCAGAGCAGACTCACAGAGTGGAGAGTCGGTCTTTGTCGTAGAAGTTGTTTAGGCGACGGTTGGAGGGTAGATAGTCTACCACTTAGGCCGCGCTCAAAAATAATGGTGAAGGGGGGGGGGCTGGAGGAATTCAGGGGAGGGATTCGAAAATTTTTGGGGTAGTCGAGGGGGGACTTGAAAGTTTTGCTCTGCCTATAGGGGGGACCTGAAAATATTTTGACTCCCAACATTTTGATGTCGTCCAATGGTTCTAATGTTAGTAATAATTAAACAAAATCTAGAACCGTTTTGTCACATTTTATGTCTTTAATCTCGAAAAAATCTAAAAATGTATGAATGCCATTAAATTTTCGTAAAACAAGTTGGCCTTGTAATGGGGCAGGAGCTGCAACTGTTGATAATTTTTTCAATATTTCTATGCGATGTATCAAACACAGTTTCTTGGTGTCTCTCTACAGCATGCTGCTGAAAAACGCAATATTCAGTTTGTCAACAAAACCCGCTTGTCTAAATATTGGTGATAATTGAATGATACAAATGCACGGTACACGTAGACTGTGTTTGCAAGCTGAATATTGGACAGCTCAACATGCTGTAGGGAGTAGAACAAGAACGCAATTGTATAAACTGAACAAAAATATTGTCAAAATAAAAAGTTAATACAACTACTGCCCTGCTACTACATACTGGCAGTGACGGTGATACATGTAGCTCTGACTCTGATGTAGTTTAACAAAAGTTTCGGTCATAGAACACTCAATTGACAGTGAAGTGAAACATACATCTACTTTTACACAAGATCCAGCCAGAGAGCAACACATAGAAGACTAGGGGACTAACAGTTACCATGGATTTTTGAATTCTGGCAAATGAGAACAATCAAATATTAGAGAAAAAAGATGGGGTCACCATACTTGATCTTATACAAATGTACGATGAAAAGTCAGTTTTTCTAAATTCACTTAAAATCAATATATAAAACCATTCATTTCAAGTTCATGCAGTGAATGAAATTTTCACATCTCATTGTACCAATAACACAAAAGTAAAACTTTGAACAGTAAAGACTCTAATTTAAATGGAATAATGTGTGACTAAATGGAATCATTTATTTTTTATCAAATTTGCCATTATTACACCCAAAATTTCTGAGATTAAAACATTAATTTCATGGAATATTTTAACCTTCCAGTATTGTCAATTTTGTAAAACATTTATAAGTGGCATCTAAGTTGTATATGTCTTGTACTTTTGAAAACAAAATTCGGTAGGTCACTGTGCTCATTTTTTTCACAATTTGGTTAAACGTAGCCAGGAATACACAATTTTCATACTCTCTCATGATTGTCATTTTGTGTGCTTTTCAGCTGGTGCCATTAACCTGGCCAGAGTTGGATAAACTCAAGTCGGCTTAGACTGAGAAATCCAAAAAGTCCACTGATGCATTTAAAATGAATCAATTTAAGAACTTGCCCTAGGTATATGGCTCTACAACCTGCTGATAAGAGGTAGTGTTGAACATCTGCATGCAGAACGACACATTACATGTTTACTTTTACTCTGAGTGCATTCCTGATAAATATGCGGCTATATGGTAATTTTTTTTTGGGGGGGGACTTGAAAATTTTTGAGGGTATTGAGGGGGACTTGAAATTTTTGAGGGTATTGAGGGGGGGGATCTGAAAAAAATAAGATTTCAATCGCGATTCCTCCAGCCCCCTCACCATCTTTTTTGAACGCAGCCGTAGAGACTTAATAGTTACTGTTGAATCGCTTCAGCTAGCTAGGTTGCCATTTTTTACAATGATTTATTGGTTTGAATTAAGTCGACCAAATAAGTAGGTCAGCAAATAATCACATAGTAAGGTCCATATAATCACATAAAAATGGCTGAATTACCAAATAATGGCATAATTATGATGAAATGCGTCCCAAACCAAGCCACTGATACTGTATAATAAGATAAAAGCAACGAATCACCGTAAATAACCGAATAATGACAAAATAACTTCAAAATAATGACTACACAACCAAGTAAGGATATAATAATGATGACGTAAGTTTCAAATAAGGACATCCACAGCGAATTTATATCAGGATTATAACCGGGTAAAGAGATAATGACGAGCAAATAACCAACTATCTGCAAAACAATTACCAAATAACGACATGTTAGCAGACCTACCACGGCCAATAACTTCAAAATTGTGATGACTAAATTTCTACATAAAGTCATCAAAACTGAAAAACGATATAATAATGTCTGAATACTTTAATTATAACTGGATAATGACCGAATAACGACCAAAACCGTCAGAATTACCCAACGATTGTATAAAAATGAAGATAGTAAGTTCTAAATGAAGAGATCATCCAATAGACACTAACTCGGTAAACATTAGGTGATGTGGAAAATATTGTGGTACCAAGTATCTCAATTACAAGTATGACCCTTACAGCACCCCTAACAAGTCAATGAACCCAAAATGACAATTGTCTAAAAATCACAAAATAAAGCAAATTGGGACATTACTGCCGTCACAGTTTGGTGTCACTGTCTTTGCCGCGGCTGTAACTGTTCTTGATGGTGTTTAGCCAAATGTCATATCTGATGATAACCTTTCTACTAAGCCTTTATTGACTTAGATCTGTGAACTCGCACTAAACAGTAGCTACTTCTCTGTCTAAGAGAGCGAACGGTTAATGAGCGACAGTCGCCGGCTAACTCTTCTGTCGGCTTTAAACTGTCACTTAATGTGTACGTTTCGTGAAAGACAAAGAAGTCACCATCGGATTCTTATCTAGACACAATTCTTGTGGGTAACCCAACACCACGCTGCATCTCAGATCTATCTGAGATATATGTTATGTGTATGAGCTTTTTTGGCCTTATGGTACCTCAGTGAGCCGACGGCAACGATTCCAGGTTACTTTTACGGTGATGTCTCCGCTAGGTGACTGGGTGCCGTACAATGTCAGTTCGAATCCGATCGAAAATCTATATTTGATGTTAGTGCGTCGGTTATTCGTCGTGCTGATTAGACGAGAGATCACGCCACGACTTTCATTACCGGCCTTATATTTAAAGAACGTAAGTAGTCTGGAAAGCACGTTCTATCTTTCCAGTTTACAAAATATTATATTTCTTAGTAAGTAATATAATATTTTGTAATTCATAAGTTCAGTGCATGTTTATCGATGCTGATATCGGCTTGAGTCAAACGCAGGATTCCATTAGAAAAAAATAAGCAGTGATACAATAGTATTGTATCATGCCGAACTACGCACAAATATTTGTGTACAGAAAAGACAAATCACAAAACTTATGAATCACCACACGCACGTTAGTAACCATTGGCATCTCGAAGTGTCCAATGACCGCAATGAGTTGGATTGGTGAGGCTTTGGCATACCGCTAGCTTGCTGGTTTTTACAGCAAGGGAGGTTTACGAAGCAGTTTCAATAAAGCAATGTGAAATCATACATATTGAATGCAGTAGAAAAGTCAGGTATCAGCTCATTAGTTTCTTTGATTATTTGAAAACACAATAACTGTGTATCCCGGTATGAGGAAAATCACAAATTTGCAAGTTTGTTGGAAAGAAGGAAATCAACAGTAAAATATACGCGGCATCCGAAATCTAGGTCTTCGAATTAAGTGGGATACCATCAACACTTCTTACGATATTTTCCATATCATTGATATTATTTCAAACCACGACCTCACACCGTATGCAACTACATGCCGAAGGGGGAAAAAATCAATTTTCGGCTATTATTGCAGCTGTTATTATCCATTGAGGGAATTAATGACAAATTTTGCATGCAGGTATCTCTGAAAATGGATGAGAGAAAAAAATGATAAAAGGTCCTTACATTTTCTACAGCACTAGCCTAACACATCGAACACGATTGGAACTAATTTGGGATAATTGGATAGTGAAGTAATGTCGGTTTAATCTGCAAATGTAAGCTCATCTGCTTTTCTTTTTATGTTATACAGTTGATTTTATTAATAATTTATAATATTGCAACATTAAGCTATAGGGCACCTAACACTTTTGAGAAATTTGAAAAATATGAAGATTCAATTATCCCAAATTAGTTCCAATCGTGTTATCGATAGGCAGCTTTAAGAAATGGCGGGGAAAAAATGTTGTGTTGATCCTGTCCTGATTCGTAATATTTTCAATGAGGGAGAAATAGTTCGTTTCTTTGTAATATATGAACGGAGACGTTGAATTATGAAATTCGCTTTCCATCAATCAACAGTTCGCTGCTGCATCGAAAGAGCTACTTTATGAGGTGTACTACTCAGACAGACTGAAGATTTTGATAAAAATGCGTCAGTAGTTCTTTTCAAATAGATAACTTTTGCTATAGTAATATGCAAACGGGTGTTGATTCTTTAGAAGTATTCACTTAAACAGTCCTAGTTTGGAATAGTAAATAGCAATCAGATAAATTATACTGAATTTTCATGCGTGACCTGCAGTACTACTTGAAGAAGATAAAATGAACAGGCATGATTTGTATACAAGAATATACTCGACAGTATGTCTGACAAATATTTTGGTCTGCCATAACTTCAATTCGTTATTCACTTTTGCTAAAACACACACAACACATTATGCAGAGTCAGAGAAACTGTCTGAAATGACAAAGGATTCTACAACCATCTCTTTAAGGTAGGTTGGGATGGGAAGGAAGTAATATAAAAGAGGCGTAGAATTGTCGTCGTCCTGGGGTTGAAATGAATAGTGAAAAATCCACAATTATATCATTCTATTCGCGCTATAATAAACGGGACTGTCTGTCTTAAATTAAGGTAGTGTGCGCCTCGAATATGAAAGACTTGAACTTTTGCTCAAACTTTCCATAAGGAATCTTTTAACCATTCTCTTTCAAAATCAAGAATAAAAAGCGGGGGTCACCGTGCAAATTTTGGGAACCAGAGAAACAAATAACCCAAGATTTACCGATATCTAAAATTCAAAATGGCCGCCATCCCAGAGTTTACTCTCTGGAGAAAATAAAATTTTCGAATTTCGAAAAACTAAGCCGGTGAAAAGTTATCTTACACCAAGAGCTTTAAAATGAACCCCCACAAATGGTATAGCAGAAAAGAATTGTAAAAGTTTGACAGTCCAAATATCTTTCCCCAAGGCGCGTTCTACCTTAAAATCAGAAAGCACTGTGTAAATTTCAAATTACACAAAGACGTCATAGTAAACGACAAAAAAGTTCAAAGAGTATACAAGAACCTCACGTCATATCAGTGTTTACAAAATCTACATTTTCTGTTTATTGGCCGTATAATTACCTGGTCGGTCGGTCGTTCGTAGATTTTAGCAAGCGTGTAAGCATAGAATATTCATTCACCCCTCGTCCATTATGCATTATCTATGGAATATTCCATCAGCAATTGTATTAAGTTGGGCGTTCCAGCTTAACAACCGTTGTTCCTTATGATTGAAACATGGTCATTTGTACTCCTGTAAAGACGTGTCTTGTATGGCAATGAATCCGTGGCAAAACGCGTCATACAGTTTTCCTTTAACTTCGCGTCTAAATGTAAATTACTTCTATCGACTGACTGAGCCATGAAACGTAAAAAAGTTGATAGATGGGTTATTTGACCAGTGAGTGCTGTTTATCGAAATTGTCGATTGGAATTTGAGCATTAACAGCATCTAATTATCTTCGTAATAGCCATATACTATTCTCCTTGAATGAATTCCGTTCAATGCTATTGCTTGCCGTGAAAACACAGTTATTCTCTAATGAACTGGAAGAAATACAAATTTGACCGAGGGCATAAATCATGGTTACTAAAGAAGAGAAAGAAAACTAGTTTTGGACACTGAAATCATCAGTAAATCGTGTATCCATTTATTTTCAGGACAATATACGTTTTGTATAAAGGAAAAAGCAGCAGGACGTCGACATACCAAGGGTTTAGAAACACGATAAGAATATATAAATCCTTTAGCGAGAGACGTAATCTTCGCCAGCCTTACCCATATCCGATAAAGGAGGGCTCCGACCACACGCACGGTTGTAACTCATTTCAAGACCCTGAGAGCATATTTTGCAATGCTTAAAGGGACAAAGTCGCCCATTTTTTCATGAATTTTGTTTGATACGAGATACTACTTATATTGTTTGACATGTTGAAAGAATTGAATGAATAGGTGACCATGCATATATTCGACCCCGATTTTAGACAAATTAAATGAAACCATAGCGAATATGAATTAATGGTCATGACCATTAATTCATTTTCGCTATGGTTTCATGTATCGTGTCTAAAACTGAGGTCGAACAACAACAACAACTACTACTACTACTATCTTCTCTTTTGGCTTCTTCACTATCTTTCACAGTGCTCTGCATGTGGAGCTGATAATTCGCTAGCGTAACATTTCACTTACGTCAATGTAGGATTGAAACTTGTTTGTCACATTTCTTTAACTCGGCTCTCTCGTGTCGACTAATTGAGGCTTACAGAAAGGCGTCACTTTCTCGTACTGACCACGTCACCAAATTGAAGTCGTCACACACCAGTATCTGTGTCGCATTGCGTTTGAAAGGTCGTTCGCTGTTGAGGTCACACTATAGGCATGATTTTGCTAACGGCATGCATCTCTCAGACAAACTGACAAATAGCAGTAGGTCTTGGCGCCATCGAAGCGGCATGTCTCTAATGACTTCGTTTATTGGTCACTATGGCCTGAGGCTTTTTTGAGCGATTGCGGCATTTTGTCTATGACAACAGAGACATTGCCACTCTAATGAAGATACGATACAGATCACACTGATCGAAACTAAGAAATCATTGCGCACTGACTCACGCATGTTTATAACATAGCAGAAAACTAGCAGCAGAAAACATTAGATATTGTTCCTAGATACAAATACCTTGGGGTTGTACTGGATGAATTTTTAAATTTCGATGTCACAGTAGGTACACTAAGCGATGCAGATAGTAGGGCATTAGGGGCTGTAATCTCACGAATACACAAATACATAGATTTTAGGTTTGGTACTTTCACCACTTTATTTAATTCTTGTGTTACACCAATTGCGGATTACTGTTCTGGGATATGGGGTTATGTTGATAATATGAAATGTGATTCTTTACAAAATAGAGCAATAAGATACTTTCTTGGGGTCCATAAATTTGCACCAAAACTTGCTATAAATGGTGATATGGGTTGGACTCCACCGAATGTGAGACATAAACTGAATATCCTAAGGTTTTGGAACAGAGTTGTTAATATGTCACATGACAGAATCACAAAAGTTGTTTTTCTATGGGATTACAATCTAAGAGATAGAATCAAGAATTGGTCTAATGATATAGCTAATGTATTTAGAGATATTAATTTACATAATAAGTTTTTAAATCTTGAAACTTTAATTTGAACTATGCCTCTTGTAAGTTAAAAGATATTTTTGAAAGAAAGTGGTACAGATGTGTGTAGAAAACCCAAGTTAAGAACATATGTAACTTTTAAGAAAAAATATGAAAGAGAAAATTATTTACTGCAACCATTGTCAAGACCGAATCGCTCAATTCTTGCACAATTCAGAACTGGTATTTTACCTTTAAAAGTAGAAACGGGCAGAGTTCAGCAATTACCAGTGGAGGATAGAATCTGCAATTTTTGTCCAGGGACTGAAATTGAAGAAGAGAAACACTTTCGTTTTGATTGCTGTCTGTATGATTCCCTAAGGGATGCATTATTTTGAAAAGTGTGTGCTTTATATCCAGAATTTGATATTCTTCATATTACTGATAAGGTTGAACTACTGATGCTTAAAACACCCGACTTGTTGGCAAACTATATCTTTGAGGCTTATAATATGAGAAAGGATACAATGTATAATTTAGAAAGATAAACTCCTCTCACTCAGAATACTGTTACTTTTTCTATTTATTTATTTTTTGTTGAAATTGGTTTTCTGTGTCTTATAAGCCCAAGGGGCTGGATGTGGCAAGTTTTAACAGATATATACTACACATGTGAGCAGATGTAAACTTTAAGCCCACGTAGGACACGTTAATAAATAAAATACATACAAAATACTAGCCTATTACAGGACGATGAACTGTTTTACGTACATATACCTGTAACATATATAAGATGTACTTTCATTACTCCACCAATCCATCCACCAATCCATCCATGAGTCCATCCGTCCATCCATGCAGCGTATACGTATATGTTTATCAGCGGGGAACACATCGTGCCTTATCAAACTCAAACTCTACGGTGTTCAAAATCTATTGTGACTACTTCCATAACGTTGTTCTTATGTTTGTATAGCTTCCATAAAAGACAGCTGATGTTACTTTTCCTTGAACTTACATGTACCTGTATCTCTGTGTTGTATTCTAGGCTATATTAGGCTACAGTCCTGCAATGTAATATACGGTTGCACATTTTATATAATAGGACAATCGCCAGTGAGTTTGTGTGCAGCTTCATGTTTTTTATCTTGTCATGGCTATATATGGATAATTTATCAATTGATTTGAAGTACTGTGTTTGAGTCGCTTCCACGTAATTCAATCTGATTTCATGACAAATCGTTTTAACTCATACACTATACTGAGTTAAAACGATTTGTTACTGGGATTCATGAACGACATTGTAATAATTGTTGCCAGGATGGTACGATCCCCTAGACTTTTAGGCTACAATTCAGCATTTGCGGCCGCGTCTTTCTGATCCGATAGCATCCGAGAAGAGGTGGTATATCATTATCAGAGTAATTTTAATCGAAACGTTCGCTGTAAAGTGAATATAGCTTTGGCTTGCATGATTGAATAACCACCATAGTGTAGATGTGTGCGTCATTGATATGATAATTTCGTCAAAATCGACTGCTAGGCTGAAAAAAAGGAATTCAGACGCACGCTTCCAAAGTTTCAAAAATATGCTCATTGGATTATTACTTGGTAGGAAGTTACATTTAGATTAGTGCCAAGGTGTTCCCGGAGGCCAATCTTCATCAAAATTCTCCACCACTTGTTACACTTAGGATTGGTGGAAAAGGGGGACCTCTCCTTTTGCTATTGAGGTTTTCTTGTCCTTTGGACTTTCTCTTTTGGCTTGCTGACAGGTACTCGGGATCGTCTTTCAAACTATGAACTTCACCCAAGACGTTCAGTCAGTTTCTAGTATTTATTCATAGACAGACAAGCTTAGAGGTGACAGCGCCCAAAGATACGGCTTCTCCCTTGACTTTGCGAGTCTCTGTATGAACAAGAGAGAATTTAGAAAGCCCTTTCTAAATTACAACTCTACTGTTACTCTCTTTACGTAATCATTGCTCTACATTATACATTTAAAATACCCGTCTTTGGCAACAAATGGGTTCTTGTAATTTACATCACAAATTACACAGTTCTAACGTTGACTTCCGTCGTTGATACAGGCAATCTAGACGTGCATATGGTGTTCTTGTAAAACGACTCTGTAAATGCCGCGTCAGTGTGGTATTATGCAAATTAGCATGTCACTTTTGTTCTCTATAGCATGTTCTTAATATAATACAAACATATGCTGCTTTCGTCAACCTTATATCCAAAATAAGTTATAATTAACCTATGTTGTTTTAATTTCAAATTTGACATCCAGCATTCCGTCAATATAAATTCGACAAGAAGTTAGCGACCGATATATAAGGTTTGTTAGCCCTTTTTGTAAATGTAAAAAAATGTAAAATATCTTTGAGGAATGGGTTACCTCCGTACAGAACAAAACTTAAAATAGTTATGATTGCAGAATATGAGCATAGGCTAATGATATGTCTACTGCGCTTGCCATGAAAATCAATCTGTAATTTTCCCTTTTATTAAAATGGTTGCATGCAACTTACAGTTTTTCAGTGAAGTAGGTCAGTCGATGGTGAAAACGGTTGCTATGGAAAGCTGTGGCGATGAAGTTCTTGAAAGGTTTCAAATGTCTCTATGCTGTAACTTCTGGTAATTGGAGAACGATGATGATGATGATGATGATGATGATGATGATGATGATGATAATGATGATGATGATGATGATGACACCGATATCATCATATGTGTGCTGCAGGCTGTTGTTGTCATTTCAGCAGGACACGAGAAATAGGCTTGATTCGCAGGAGTCTTGAGAACTGAAATAAAAGGTCACTCGGCTAGAACTAAAACAAATGTGTGAGTTCTTATATTTATCACACGTACCATAAAAGAAATCATTAAAAGGAAGTAGTGATGAGACCGTTCAGAGATAAACAAAATATAAGTGTCGTAATCTTAACCAGAAGCATGGTTCTATGGGCCAGTAGCCTGTACAGCCCCTCTCAGCATTAAATAAAGCTCCTCGCGTACGACTGCAACATGTTATCAGGTAAGATCTGACTCGGAATACCAAAGACTTTTCTCTCGATCTTGAACAGTTTGTAGGGAAGGCAATGATCCACCGTACGAAGGGAAGAGTTAGCAGACCAATGCTTGATATTCGATTTTCGTCTACATTCTGTTTTCATGAAGCAATAAGCAACATCTCAACTTCAAAATAAAGCATGTCCTGACTCTATCCCCAAATTCATGCGATCAAATATGTATTGATGTTAAAATCATTGATTTCGACCTTAAGGGCGATCATATTATTGTCTAGCCTGTTTAACGTTTGAATTGATTTCTAAATCATTTATTTTACACACATTAAAAATACAAGATTAAACATTTCATTTGTTGATTGCAATGTGTGCACGTTATCACGGGCTTCAACTATAGCAGACCGTTCCCGTATTCCGAGGACACGGTCCTTTTCACCAAGGTCAGTTGGCAAATATTTTGATTTGATATCACTCAACTGTTTTCTTGCGACCACCAGCCATGATATCAAAACTTGTTTTTCTGTCGTATGGCATGTATTCTGCATGCAGACGGGTCGAAATCTTTGTATAAATACACAATGAGTGTACAAAAAGTATGGTACAGAGATACCCTGGGGACGTAAGTTACAATCCTATTAGTCTAACAAATATTTAACTCTTATCCGCTTGTGTTTGTTCCACTGAGAGCGGATAGTACCAGAAACGCTCTTTGGATTAATCAATCGCACAGATTGGACACGATAAGCCGAGAAATATGTCCGGCTTACAAAGGTGTTTCTCATTACACAATATGTTGAATAGAAAAACATGAAGTGTACATCATTTCAGCGAGTACTAGTGTTGACACTATCCGTCAACACATTCGCTAATAAATAGTTGGGAAGTTATTAATTATGGAGGAACCACTGTCCTGTGGTCAGTTGATCAATATTTTTAAACCTTACACCAGCTCGCTGGCACGAGCTGCATTATTGTACACGTTTGCAGACTTTCGATATTGTAAATGTAAATGTTACCCGAGTCCTGACTGCAGCCATCATCATAGGGGGTTGCAGAAATGTCCGTCCCAAAGGTTAGGGGCGAGGGTAGGGGTGTCTTGGATTCAGCATGGGTTTTGCCTTGCTATGGTTAATTTTAATTCGTTTTGACTATACTCTCGTAGCTAACTACTTTGTACAGCACGGGAAAATTATTTCTCTATCCAGAGCTTTCGACAACTATCCAGCCGTCTTTATCAATGGTGTTGATTAGCACCACTGCGCATACGTGATCTTAAAATATTATCCCAGATTCGAGGAAGTTGATACCGTCCGCCATCCCGATTCAGCGTTGGTTTATGTGTTCTTATGTATATCGCTTCCTTAATACCTCTCTTGAACCAATCTGGCTCCCGAGCCAAAATTTTCACATTTTCTACCATGAAATTATGACCCGGGAAATCATTTGCTGCCAATTTTTAGAGTCTTGGTCTTATGTTAGCGCTGGTTTTGTAACAATTTCTTTTTCTCCTTCGCCGTGTCACGTGTTTGACAATCTTACGCGAAGTTTTGTCACTGTGTTGCGTCTATTATCTGATGCGTTTGATTGCCTAATACGCCAGCGCACGGTCCCTCTTGTGGAGGGACCGTGGCCAGAGTAAGCAAGGGTAAATTACTAATCTGTGGACGCTGTCACCAGATTATCACCAGATTAACTTTAATAAAGTTAACAATGAACGCACCACCAAGCTATGACAGCCTTCTGTTATACCTTGCAGGTGCAATCAGCCTGTAGTAATATTTTCCTCTCATTTTAACAACGATCGAAAGACGGTAAGTTCAGGTGTGACGACATTTTCAGTTCATTACTGGCAAGTACCGGACAGAACCGTTAGAAACGTTTGTCTCGGAAGCTGTTGAAGTGAGTGAGTGGGTGAGTGAGTGAGTTTGAATAAATCTATGACACAACATCACAGGTTTGTATACTGGCCTAACACTCTATTCAGACTCACTCAATTGGCAGAAACAAGTGTATATATGGCGACGTTCCCACCTTTGCTTGTTCGTTGCCGTTCACATTGTTTGATAGTCGCCTCACTACAACTATCAGTCAGCGAGAACAGCAAAGAAGAACCAAATGTGGAAACGTCGCCATCTCTACATCTGATTTTAATCAGATTGCGAGATATCGTCCTCGAAAGTGTCACACCTGGCCTGAGGACGAACGTGCTTTCAAAAAGTAATCGTTGTGATTTTGAACAATAGAAATAAACGTCTGAATAAAAGCAATAGGGCGCGTATTTATATTGCATACTTGTTGTATTTTCTTGACTGCTTTGAAAAAGAAACGCACTGGGAAAATCAAATATCTGTACGTCAGACGAATCAATTAGACTTATTTTTTACTGTAATATATAAACTGAACGACTGAATATTACTCAAGAAGATGTGCTATTTGTGTGAGTTAGTGCTCCTTTGCAGATAGTAAATGCAGCTGGTACTTTACATCATATAATCTATTAAATATTTTGAAAAGTTGATGTTTAAATTTGCAAATTTTTTATATGGGAATGTTCAGACAGATACTGCTCGTTACACCGTGCGTAAGAAGGTCGACGTGTTTGCGATAAATATACAATACCTCTCAACTGCATTCGGATATTATGCGCCAAAGTTATCGGGGTCGGAAGAGCAAGCGAAAAGACCTCGAACAGCGATTTGCTGGAGTGAATTTGGGACGTCTTGCTTTCTTTCTTTCTTTCTCTCTTTCCTTCTTTTGTTGTCACCACGGCTAATCATTCCGAGACGATACGTGTCACTGTCGGCCAATTTTCATGGAAAGTGTTGCCGCATAATCACACCCGCGGATTGGATTTTCCGCCTATTATCTACATGACATGCATATACAACTGTTCTACATGCGTAACAAGCGAAGACAGGGGCGGCATGATAAGTAAAGATTTAATACACCGACAAGATGGATGTTATATAACTACTTGATGGGCCTCTTAGCAAAACAGATGTTTGGCATTGAATGGAGTGATTGCTGATTATTCCGCCGTTGTCACGACTTTATATTGTGCGAGAATAGTCTTGTCGGGTTGATGTTCTTGCTCGATAAAGCAAATACCGATTTACTGTCCTTGTACAATCGATAATGCAAATAATCTCTGATACTTCAAGCCGAGAGATTACAGGATGTAGACAGAAAAAGGAGTCCATTGAAAAAAGATGCGCTTCATCCAAAGGCTTTTTTCTACGTTCTGTAATTCTTCATTTTGTGAAAGATGGTTGCTTTAGTCAGCGTGCTGATTTAGGTATCGTAAATATATGTTTTTGTCAAGCGTATTTGCTCAAGGATTAAAGTACATAAGGTCGAGGTATATCAATTTTTTGTTCACTTTTGTGCGCGTATTCTGTTTCAAAACTACCTTGAGGGCACCTATGCTGAAATGGTTAAGAGATAGGCATTTCATGAATTTCATGTATTTTACATATTTTACGTAGTTCATATATGTATGTATGTATGTATGTATGTATGTATGTATGTATGTATGTATGTATGTATGTATTTGTGAATGTGTGTGTATGTATGTATGTATATGTATGTATGTATGTATGTATGTATTTGTGAATGTGTGTGTGTGTGTGTGTGTATGTGTATGTGTATGTTTGTGTATGTACAAACATAAATACAAATACTTCGTTCATACAGGCAAAAATTGAAACGTTTCAGCGACTTTATTTGTGATTTGTAAACACAGGGGATTAATAGTTTGGGTCCGCTCGTGTCCATACTCACAAAATTAAGCCATTGTTTTGATATTTAAGACGTCTTAATGCGCCCTCTCGAGTTCAAAAGGTGTGTATGGCCAAGCATACTGCATAACAAGATGGCTGAAACGAACGACGTCATACTGCTGTAAAGAATGTGAAAGAGGCTCCCCACCGAACTATCCAAAATGTTTTTGTGTCGAGTTTGTGTTTTATTCGTTTCTAAATTGTGTTCCTACATTCTTATCCGATTGTTTGTGTTAATAAAAATGTTTGTTTCGCCTCGCCATAAGCTTTCCTCACACAAACAAAACATTACCGTCCACACTAATCCAAACTTCCCTACAAATATCCGAGGCGAAACAAACATTTTTATTAACACAAACAATCGGATAAGAATGTAGGAACACATTTTAAAACGAATCAAACACAAACTTAATGACTCAATCGAATATTTTTGTTCCCAATTAATAAATCATATAGACAATCTCAATTCTCGGTTTATGGCAATTTTTGTCGACTGATAAAAGTCTTTTCATCTTCAACATTCCATTCTAATTTCACCTACGGTATATAATATCCTAACCTCCTGTGACTTTCCTTCTAAACGTTGATTTGCCTTGTGCACCAAACAGATGCTGTATTTTATGCCTAACGATGAAAAATATGTGAAGAAATAACCATGTATCAGTCAGTACGGCAGGCGAAACCCGGACGGCCATACCGATTGGAGACAGAGCAGAGTAGATCGAAACGCAAACGGGGTGTTATTATAGGAAAGGCGGTGACTTATTTTACAGCTGAATAAAATGCTGTCTCTGGTTGTGTAAGTCTGTTGATCGAAATATATGTTTTGTTCCCAGTTGATTAATCATGGGGGATGGCAGTCTCGATCTCCCCTTTATGGTTCGATATTTACTGACTCGTTCCCTCTCATTTTTGTCAATCAATGAAAGCATTTTCGTCTTCCATATTCAATATTACTTTGACCGATGTTACATCCTGACCTATACTGTCATTAGTTTTGACCAACGTACAAAGATATTGCCCATGCGTCCGGCTGATGAGATGTTTTGCAAAACGGTGAAGAAATGGGGGCCCGGGAGACATCGATGTCAGTCTTTCCGGACTGTTTACATGTAGCTAATAGGGGATATCAAAGGAGATGAATCAGTTAGTTGAATAAAACATAACTTTTCGGACTTATTTTATGTCAATTTTGTCAATGTCGGACTTTTGATTCAAGAGAAACCAGAATCACCTACAGAGATGTCTGTATTAAACACGACGAACAATTGGGAATAGTTTGTTATGCTACTGTCGGTCTCAGTCGTGGTGTCTCTCCCATAAAATTTCGAAGCTATAGGTCTACACTTGTCGTTTCGATTCACAGGTAGCGGTACACCGATGACCAGATATTGAACTGTTCTTAAAACTAGTCTAAGCAATTTTACGACACTGCACTATTTGCCATCGTGTCTCCCGTGAACGTCCTTGAATCTATGGACGTGACCATTGTTTTACTGCGCCCATTAGAGTGTAAACCCCTGTTCGTTACCAGCAGAATACTTTTTAAAGTTCTGTACATCAGTGTACACTGTGTGTATAAGCCCTAAACCTAGTTTAATTCAATTATGGAAAGGTATTAAAGAATAAAGGGTCGTTACAGTGGCTAAAATTGCGAGAAAAAACGGCACTTTTTACTCAAATAGTCCTATTCACAAGCTCTATTGTTTTAAATCACGTCCATGGTGTGCTGTTGATTTTCATTCTTTCGTGCAATTTCATTCGCTTGAAGCAATTATCCTTTCATTTGACTGCTCTGTGGGACTCTTCTGAATATGTGTTTTGGATAAAAAGAACTCTAAAGTGAAAGACATAAACTTCGACGGGATAGGTATACAATATCGGTTCTCGACGGTGATAGGTATACAATATCGGTTCGATGTGTGAAGATATACAGATTACAAGTTATTTTAGAAGTTCTCAAAACCAGTAAAAATAATTCTGCGCGCCACTTATTGATAATTTCTTCTTGTGAACGTCCTTGAATCCGTGACCGCGACCATTGTTTTCGAAGTGTTCGACGGTGGATGATCGGTAGATTAATGAAGATATATGTTACTGAACTATCGTGTGATTGTTTAATAGCATGGTTAGGTAATAGACGGTGTAGTCTGTAGAGGCGATACGGCGAAATTCCACGGCCCAAGGGAGCGTACATCGCATGGTTTCTTACAACGAACCATAGACAGAGCCGTCGGTTTCCATAGCTACTACGTGAAATCCGGCCTCACCGATGTCCCGGGCCGATGTCCCTGTCCTGATTCGGAGAACAACTTTCAAGCTGCGTGTTGAGGTTCAGATGTCCGATTTTTTCATATTCAAAAGGCTTATTGATTTACAGAGAACGCCCGTCTTGTTTTTAGCTTTAACTTAGCGCAAGATGGCAATTGAAAATTCAAAGCCAAATAGCCAGTGGGAAAAAAAATAGACGACTCGCTCTCACCAGCGGTCGAGGTCGCAATGAAAAAAAAATCGAAGTCTCTGAAATCGGTATCATTGCTCCGCCATGTTTATTGTTGGTTGTACGGCCAGTTTAAAGTCACAGACTTTCTTCAAGGTAAAATTCATATAATTGCCATACCGCGAAGTTCCCTGTGCATTTCAATATGTCTATTTGGAAGCAAAAGCGCCACGGACATTCGATCGATGGTGATGAACTTTCTCCAGGGCGTGACATGTCACCAGTTACGAACTTTACCGGTTTTCGATACGAAATATGCAATATATTATCAGCGTTGTTCACGTTGTGTTTTGAGTTTGATATGGAATATAACAGGAAAACACTAACGATTAGAGTGACGATAGAGACCATGCCCGATACGGAAAAATTGACATCAACTACTTGCATTGAGCATTGACCTGAAACTTCAGACTGATATATAAATGTCGACAATATAAAACATTGAAATGCCGGAGAGAGAGAGGGAGAGAGAGGTTTACGCGGTCGCGAACTGATTATACTCTTTCGGATATGACTTCGGTGTAGACGATACACAGACATCGAAAATGTACACCTACTTTCCAGAAATTCGACTAATCTTATAATAAAGAGTGGAACAAATCCAAAAGTGTTGGTGGAAGTAAATCTTCAGATGTTGGTTTTCTAAAGTTAGATAATACTTACAGAAATATGGTCGTCATAGTCTTCTTTAAAAACTATTATCTTCAACACCACGTTTCTTATGATCGGTGATGTCATTTTTTATTATTTTTACAAACTTTCAATGCATCAAACGCTATAAGACTATCTCATCTGCCTGTCAAGGAGTTACAATATATTTCCAAGGGCTGGCACACGATGTCAACTTACGTGTCGTCCGTCGAGCGGCCGGTGGCAGTCTCACAGATTGTTCCGTTTGTAATCGCGGCCATATTTGATTTTGATGTGACACCAACGTGCGTTTGAGGTTTTTTTGTTACGAAATTTGTCGACCTCACAAAATTTCACAGTCCATGCTTTGAACAGTCTCAACATGGCAAAAATGTCTCGCTTAAATTGTCATCCTCGTTGTTCCAAATTAAATTCGACCACTAAATTATTTCGGCAGTTTTAATTTCCTATTAATTCGACGTTTTTCAAATCGTAATGAATTTTTTCTGGTCGAATTGATAGGGTTTTTGGTATCAAGCTTATCTCTTCGTCGGACCAGTATACCGCGAGATGTAGTACTGTGTTCGGCAGCCATGGCGAAAGTGAATATTGTATATTGGTTGTTGTTTGTTTTATGTTACAAATACCTGTCGCGTGAGGGCGTTTGAAACGCTTCTGAAGCGGCTCAGTCTGTCCACACAGCGATTTGCGGATAGAGTTAATCCCTACAACGGCTCTGGTAGGGCCGACTAAACCGTCTCAAATCTGAAACGCTTCAGAACCATTTCGGAGTGTCCACACATAACTTTCTGTGTCAGTATTGGCCCAGACCGTTTCAGAGACGTTTCAATGGCCTGTGTATGAACGGCATAAATACAAAGTCTGATGGATCATGAATACGAGGCTTTTCAATTTCGAACAAAAGATAATCCCAGGCTTTTTGCTGACTTCAGGCAACATTTGTTAGTGCCCTTTGAAAACAAAAATAATAAAAAAAATATTCCGCTTCTCCGGTTCTGTCGTTCTAGGTGATCATTCACTAAGAAGGATAGATCTCAGTTTGCATTGCCCACTTACCTGCGTTTGTGACATTTATAAGACAGAAAAATGATAACTCCCAGGGGACGTTTGCGTTTCCCTTGCTCTGATTCAATGTAATTACGGTCTCATGAGTAATGGTAGCGCCACAAGGTGGCGTACTATTAGCCCCAATACGTCTTTTTACTGGTCCTGATTATATTTTATTATTGCTTTGAATGTCAAATCAAGGCAATTTTTGTCTTTTTTTTCTGCGAGATATGACGTACTTATAAACAAACTTCTTGACTAATGTATATCTGAGAGCGCTAGTATCTGTGCTGCATGCGACGTACACAGTGTGAAAGAGTCGCCGCGAATTCAAGTCATTAGGATCCTCCATCGTTCCAATTTGCACGACCGGAGGAGGGATATATAATGATAGTTGAAACAGAGCCAAGAAGGTAATATTTTCTGATTCAGCCACGGGGGTACTATGATGTTCAAGTGCTGTATTTTCGCTGTATTCTAAATACTCTTAAATGCAGAGGGGCAATATCTGCGTGAAACTTTGATTAAAATTTTAATATGCCTCCAACGATTGATTATGGAATATGGAATACTCGTAACCGGCACAATCGAAACCGTCATATCGTGCTGTAGGAGTGCAAGGAAAGTATTAAGCTTAGACGAGAAACAATCTTTTAAAGAAAAACAAATTAAAGCTGAAGGATTAAACAGCTTTCCTAGACCCTGTAGGTACGAATGTATAGGGGTAAAACCTTGACTTTTCTGTATTATGTGAACTTTTGTACATGTTTTTTTTTCTTTGCCGATAGCGACGATTGATTTTAATTATCTGTTTTTCTATATAGTTAAATTGATTTTTGTGATAAATGAATTTAGATGAAGCCCAAACAGTGGCACCAAACTGTATAAATATAAAAAACTGACCATCGAAGTTATGCCACTATGGTATGATGAGTGGTCAGGGAATGAGAACAAATATTTTAGTAGCATAACAGACAGATAAATATTTTGCACTCTCCACAAACCTAGATATACTGCATTAATTGTCAAACTTCTACGTGTACCATATCCGTAATGAATAGGCCTATTAATTAATTTTTCGGCAAATTCAAGAAGATGTTGCCTCGAACTGATGACGTCACAAACGCCCGGTACGCAAACACAGACGCCAAGTAATTGCAACACTGACTAATTAATAAAGTTAAAATAGATTTTCACGTCCTTTGAATCACTTTCACAATCGGCTGCAACTCAGCTCTCATGTTGGGTGAAGTACAGTCCTTTTTTGGGGGGGGGGGGGGAGAGAATTAGGGTTAGCAAAATAAATTGTCGCCCTTACGTTTATTAGCCCCCTCCCGCCCTCATACCTTTTGCTCCAAAAATAATTTATCGCCCCTTTTATAATGTAATCTTTGACCTCATTTCCATAACTTTGTACACCTTTCAAATCCTCATTTATGGCTATACCATTTCTTGAATTTGTCAATTTCCAAGTGGTGCGGTCGCATGACTTGTTTGCATACTTGATCATTTCAAATAATGCAGCTCCTGTATTCTCTTAATTGACGTAAAATTTTTCCGTATAAAGGAAGCAGCAGGCGCTTATCTATAGTACCACTATTATACTATTTGTATGTATGTATGTATGTATGTATGTATGTATGTATGTATGTATGTATGTATGTATGTATGTATGTATGTATGTATGTATGCATGATATGATATAATATAATATAATATTATATCATGCTACCATGCGCCATTCTGATTGGACGAGAGCTCATTCCACACGATGCTCAAATACTGTTTTAGCACTGACAGCAGTGTAAAACGGGCCCCTAAACCAGCATTTTCGAAAATTTCCCACTCGCTGCATTTGAACGTACCCATCTAAACCATAGACCCTCGCGAAAAACCGAAACAGTCCGCTTTGTTTCAAGAAAGAATACCGAATTTTGATACACAGATAAAGTGTGGGTCTGTAACTCACCTCTTGGTGAAATAAGTTGGGATCGATGATAAAATACATCTCTGAAGCAGCACATTTGAGTGTGATGTAGACGAATTATTGCATTGAGGCGACAGCGCACCGTGCACTTTTCTTGATATTGCGGGAATCGAGACGTGATATATCCTACCGCCTCTTTAAAGTTCCATTAGCTGTATCTTCTGGCGATTTTTCCGTTAGTTTTGATTGAAATGATCACTGGCTCATGTTGAATAGCCTGTCAAATAACAGAGAATCGCATATTATTCGGAAACATTACGTGCCCGACAACTAAATAACATGTGATTTTACAACGAAAATTTCAATTTTTGTCCGGACAGAAATACAAACTCTGTTGACACGCGGATTCCAACGTAGGCATTCTTCTGCACCTGTGCGAGGAATTTACAGCAATTTAAAAATAAATATTCATTACTTATGCCCGGTCCTTACGTCGTAGTCCATTGTCCGAACACGTTGCGTGGCAAGATGTCTGGCAATCCACGATACGACGCAATGTTGTTTTGATCCTGCAATAAAGGTGAACTTGTCTATCTCGCGTGATCGCGGCGTCACCATATCTGCGTTCTCCCCAGCACGCTGAGCATGCCAGACGTCAACAAACGAGCCGGAAGGGCAACACGTTTGGACAAAAATTAGCAGTTTTATGTGGCTTTAACATCACTAATCATGTTTGTTTCTTCGTAAAACAACATTTTGCAACAAATATGAGCCTCCAACATGGAATTTTCCGGGGTAAAAAATGGTCAAAAGTTACAAATAATGGCCCTTTAAAATGAAGCTAGTATTCGTTCACACACTAATAAATTGACACTTCCTCACAGTAACGGTATGTCAGATATTCTTTACCAAAGTTTGGGCTGCAACAGACCAGGGTGTCCTAACGATGTAGACCAAGAGGTTCAAAATAACAATGGGACGACTCCTGGCGACTGCGACAAAATTTGACATTAAATGCTGCGATGATATCAGCGTCCAGCTCTCGCTGCATCGGGCAACACACACTGTACAACTGTTCATCACAATTGCAGTCATCGTACGTCTGGATTATTTCAAAACTGCATGTTTTCTGGTACGTCCGAATTATCCATCAAAAACACATCCTGTAACTTCACTGTACCACCTCTGAATGTCGCGACGGTCGACGTATACCGTATATACGCGTAGACGGTACAGAATGAGACAAATCTATTTTTAGTATGCCAAAAAAACCAGGACTATTGTTCATATGTAAATTTACGAAAAAATTGTTACTTTTTCTTTAGATTTGAACTCTTGACCTGTTTTCACTCTGCTCGGTTTCATCGGTCTAACAGTCTCGCGTTTCTCTGTTTGACAATCGAATATATACTGTGCGCCGTAATTGGACCATTGGGGAGCCCTTGAACGTGTGTGGTAATGTCAAGTCTGCATAACCACGAGGTTCATACCACATTTGTGCAAGTAAAGTTGAAGATAAATTACCAGGGAGGTTATTACTGGACTTCTTGTTTTTCCAGGATAAATGTTTTCTTTGCCTTTGTGAGAGGAGTCCTATTTGTTATCGAACTTATGCAGAGCGACTTGGCTATGAGGCCCGTTCTGGTCAAAATTATGTTTTATTAATTTTAGTATGTTAGAATTAATTTTATGTAGATTGGAATTAATTTACTAGCACCTCGAATTAATTGTATCTTTCTTTTAATTAATTTTTATATGCTTTAATTAATATTGTGTAGTCATATCGAATTAATTTTATGTGTTCCAATTAATTATTTTTGCTTATCTTTGCTGTAATTAATTTTATGTAGTCTAGAATTAATTTTGCTAACATTTCAAATTATTTATTTTATGTGCCGGAATTAATTTTATGTAGTCTAGATTTAATATATTAATTCCGTCAATTAATTTTGGGTTCAAAATGTTTTCACGTGCTGCAAGTTGAATGTTTGCTAGAATTAATTTCTACCAGTGTCTTGAATTAATTTTGTGTTCGGTCTAAGTAATTATGTGTGTGTACGCTCGAATTAATTGTGTGTTTGTGCGAATTAATTATATGTGTTCGCTCGAATTAATTATATGCGTTCGCTCGAATTAATTTTATGTGTTTGCTCGAATTAATTATATGTGTTTGCTCGAATTATTTTCGGCCGATCCCACAGTCCTTTGCGCACACTTTCTTAAATCAATATGGCGGCTCCCGACCCGGAGTGGTATTATTCAGGCGCGCGCTCGAACCGTGATCTGTAAAAATGGATATCAATAAACTGATCACAAAAACTTTTGTGGTGTCTCCTGTCTGAGGGATCTTGTATGTGATTGCCCATAGAGCCAAGCCCAACCAATTTTGTGTTTTCACCCTTTCTATCGGGCTTTGCCAATCGTGTACTGTAGTGTAGTGCTTTACTGTGAGCGTACGCAGCATTCAAGGCAAAAATGAAGTCTGCTGAACAGATATCTACGAATATGAAAACCAATAAAGAACTTAACAATGACCACAAGGAAATGTCTCCAAGCTTGATTACTGTGAAATGTCCCTAATTACAAATATAGCATTCGGCAGTTTCACCTCTATCTGTATATAGGCCTATATACAGATAGACACAGAGAAACTGTCGCTATACGTGAAGCCGGCCAGTTTTCTCCTCCGGTATACAGGCCGGCTTCGCGTAGCGACAGTGTGTAAGCGCCTGTGTCTATCTGTATTACATATACAGATAGAGGTGAAACTGCCGAATGCTGTATTTGTAATTAGGGACATTTGACAGTAATCAAGCTTGGAGACATTTCCTGGTGGTCATTGTTATTATAAGTTCTTTATTGGTTTTCATATTCGTAGATATCTGTTTGGCAGATTTCATTTTCGATTGCTGCGTACGCTTACGGTACACTGCACTACACTTCAGTACACGATGATTGGCAAAGCCCGATAGAAAGGGTGAACGTTCACGTCTGACGTAAACACAAAATTGGTCAGGCTTCGCTCTATGGGCAATCACATACACGATCCCTCAGACAGGAGACACTACAAAAGTTTTTGTGATCACTTTATTGTATTGATTTCCATTTCACAGATCACGGTTCGAACGCCTGAATAAACCACTCCGGTCGGGAGCCGCCATATTGATTTAAGAAAGCGTGCGCAAAGGACTGTGGGATCGGCCGAAAATAATTCGAGCAAACACATATAATTAATTCGAGCAAACATAAAATTAATTCGAGCGAACACATAAAATTAATTCGCTCAAAGACATAATTAATTCGAGCGAACACATAATTATTTCGACCGAACACAAAATTAATTCAAGACATTAGTAGAAATTAATTCTAGCACACATTCAATTAATTGCAGCACGTGAAAACATTTTGAACCCAAAATTAATTGAAGGAATTAATATATTAAATCTAGACTACATAAAATTAATTCCGGCACATAAAAAACATATAAATAATTTGAAATGTTAGCAAAATTAATTCTAGACTACATAAAATTAATTACAGCAAAGATAAGCAAAAATAATTAATTGGAACACATAAAATTAATTCGGTATGACTACACAAAATTAATTAAAGCATATAAAAATTAATTAAAAGAAAAATACAATCAATTCGAGGGGCTAGTAAATTAATTCCAGTCTACATAAAATTAATTCTAACATACTAAAATTTATAAAACATAATTTTGACCAGAACGGGCCCCCATATGCAGAGCGACTTGGCGCTTGAAGATAATAAAACTTTGCAGGGATAGAGGCGTATTAATAAGTTTTGTCCGAAAGAAGACTGGCTTTGACGTTTTTCACTTGATAATATTGCACCCTGGATTTCTCAGCTAATAGTGTTACGGAGTTCTCACTGTTAGATTGCAGTCGGTAGACCCATGTATAATAATGACTTTACAACAGCTGTACAGAAAGGACATAATTGATTTTTCATCGTTAAGGTAGAACGCGCCTCGAGGACGGATAGTCAGACTATCAAATTTCTACAATTGTTTTCTGATCTACCACTTGTGGGGGCTCATTTTAAAGCTCTTGGAGAAAGAAAAGCTTTCACCGTCTTAGTTTTTCGAAAATTAAAAATTTAATTTTCCCTCATAGAGTAAAAGCATGATTGTCGGCCACTTTGAATTTCAAATATAGAAATTGTTGTGTAATTTGTTTCGCTAGTTCCAAACTCTGTACGGTGACCCCCGATTTTTATTGTTGATTTGGTAAGAGAATGGTTGAAAGTTTCATTCAGGAAAGTATAAGCAAAAGTGTAAGTCTTTCACGTTCGAGGCGCATACTTGACAAAATCCAGGTAAATGACTGTGCCACATATGCCAACCACGTGGTGTAAATAAGATTACAGTCTTTCTTGTATTTTGTAACTGTTTTAGTATTCAAGACTCTCATGCTTTACAATAGTGGTGTAATTTCGATTGGTTACCATGGTTTGTCAGGTAGTCTGGTACTTTTTGACAAATATCCTTTTTTCACAATAGTATCGGTTCATGAATCATATTGACCGAGGATCTTTTCATGTGCTTGAGAGTTACTGAACGACACGATATCTATGTTCTCCAAGTTGCCGAGATAAATATACAAGGTAATGATACGCAGGATGGAATCAGAATACTCTGGAAGATAAATATCACTGTGCAGATTCAACAGAAGTGCTTATCACTCTACTCTAAAAAAGTCTTCGCTTTAAATTGTACCCTATAAGCGAATGGACTACACGCCAAATACCGCAGACCCAAAATCATTGACAGCCTCACAACGTTTGAGTCTTATCGCATTATCAGCCGAACTCCGCAATGACGTCAGTACTTTCTCTGAAGCACAATGGTGCGTTCTTAGGTGTAACTAGATGGAAGACTTGCATGTAAGCTCAGCTATAGAAAAATTAATAGGTGATTTCAATCAAAAAATGTACTTGCAATCATCGCAGGAATACTTTTTTGACTCTTTCTGTCGGTGGCGGCATCTGAACAATTTACGTGGTCTACCCTTCTTCCTTTAACAACTTCTAAACCCTTTTGATACACATGTATCTCCCTGGAGAGCACTGGCCTAGCCGTAATATCCGTCATTGCAGTCGTGGTTAGAGCGAGACCGGGTACCCAGGGGCATAGCTATTAAAAGACATCTGCATCTACACCAGGCGAGTAGCTTACCCAGGCATTGAAACTCGTCCTGATTAAAGATTAAGAAAGAAATCCAAACGTGATGTAACAATGTGAGTTCAGAAGAATTACAGTTGCCTTTTTGTCAGTATTAATCCGATATGCGGATAAGCGATGTTATTAATTCTATATTATTTTCCCCTATAGTGTATACGATTTACCCGCTGCGCCGCGCACTATAAGCAATCGGGTGATGAGTCTCTGGAGGTTCTGTCTTGACGTGCATAGATGAATTGGTGCCAGGGTAGCTGAAACTCTCACACTATTGTCGCGATTTCTCGACGTTCCCATGTGCTAGAAGAAATGCCGTTGTTCATACGCTCATGAATTTTAACGCTTTCTTCGGAGAATAAAATATCCTCACATGTACTTGTAGCAGAGAGGCGATGTCATCTTACAGTATTTTCTGCCCTCCGCATTTCAAACTTCGTTCTCCGTGGAATTCGAGGTTGACCTTGTGGTGGGTGACATTTATAAAACTAGGTCGAGCCTTTCTTAGATGGCAAAGCCAAGGAAGCATGATGTAGAGTGAGATGGCAATGACGGAATCATCCAAGTATAGACTGCATTAAAGATGATGATGATGATGATTAGATGACGACGCAACAATAGCAACAACAAAAGCATTAACTGCAACAACAACAACATCATCTTCATCATCATCAACAACAACAACAACAACAACAACAACAACAACAACAACAACAACAACACAACAACAACAACAACAACAACAACAACAACATACTCTGCACTGTCTCTTCTCCGTGTAATTATTTGAACAAGGGGATGAACTCTACTTGTACGAGAACAAGTAAACTGACATGCCAAAGTTTTAATCAAAATCTTTCGTCATGCATGCGAATCAAGGAGTAAACCACATCCCCAAAAGATCTTGTCTGTCATGTGGAACATTTCTGCACAGAATTCATTAACTAAAATAAAAATTCGATTCTTCGGCAATTCACTGGATGCCCATCAGCTTTTTGTAAAACTGTTTATATCAAACTATCCCGCAATTACTTTGGGTATTCGCAGAATCCTGCCCACTGAACGAAATGGACGTATACTGCATTGCAACAACAAGATTCATATGTAGCAGAATGTGCGAATACATAGTTACTCGCTAATGTTAAAGTCCTAGTCACAGTACAAAGAAAACAGAGGATATAACATTTGGTGTCATTCATTCTGAAGGATGTGACATGTTTCTGTGAGGAGCAGAATGCGTGTAGGCACCATGTCCACTATGTTATGCATATAGGCAAAAGTAGGCCATATTTTGTTGGGTCACCTACCTATATTTTTTATCCTGTTCCGACTTGTCAATGCAGTTCCAGTCCGAGGTTAACAATGCCTGCATACACATTCTCCATTAAGTACGTTTACATGGCTTTATCTTGACACAGAAAGCTTAATGTTGTATCTATTACGCCTTCACTACATAAATCATGCTCGTCGAATATTAGATACTAGAGCGTGTATCAAGCACATTCAACCTCAAATCTATTTTCATTAACATACTTGTCCATTCTTACGCCTGCCAATTTGTACATTTTCACACATCTGACCATGTGCATGTGTCTGCCTCTTTCTCTTTCACTAAATTTCCTCTTTCCCTATTTGTCTGTCTGCGTTTTTCCCCAGCCACTTCGTCTCTGTGTGTCTCATTGGTAAGGCCAGAGCAAATAAAATCTTTGTGTTACGTCCGTACACGCTTTGGTTTTCGGAGTTTTTTATCAAGGGAAAAAAGAACTTTTCTTGCAGATTTTCCATGGCTGATGATATTCTGTTGTAGACCAAAGTAATGGCATTTTACATTGCAACACATTACTTCCAATCATTGAATCATGGATCATTACAGGAATGAGAAGGCTGTAAAATGGTCAAATAATAACATACTATGATTTTTGTGTTATTTTTTGCGCTAACCGCTTACTCGCCCACTTTTCGGAATTTTGAATGGACGTTAAACAAAGAATTTACTTATTGTGGCTATACTTAATATTTCTGATCAGACAGTATGTGGATTTCCATCATTTACAAGAAATAAAGTTCAGTTGATGAGGTCGCGTTGACTGAATAAGTACGCGATCTTCGCAGGTGGTGATGCATTATGGGAATATACAATATGCTGACACAAGTTTAATTGGCGACCTTAACACACCAACGCACAGAAAAAAATCATTAATCTCATCGATACAGCGAAGTCGTTTCCGCCGTAAATTTGGTGCTTGTAGGTTTTTTCTAAATTTTCTCTGCCAGTATTGTATAATTTAACGTTGTCACTATTTCTCAAGGACACGCTATAAGGATGATTTTGAGTTCGAGGGTTCTAATGGTTCTGACGCGCTGCTTAGCTGACGACAGTTGAGACGGGCTCCACAGGGGAACCGAGTCTCGTGTTTGATGAGAGATTAATCACCTTTCAGTTTGTTTTCACGTCTCGTCAGCTCGATTGCTATATCCATGATTAGAAGACTGCAACGAGGGTATACCGCCAACGACGAAGGATTTGTTCCAGTCACTCGCTTCAGACAATATTTCGTCATTGCTTGAGATGTTGGCCATGTTCTGCGGAGTTAAAGTGCTGAAAGAGTCATTGACATACATTTGTTGAAGCAAAGCGCGCCGACAGCTAATAGACTACGAAAGCGATGGTTTAATTTCTTGTACACACTGGGTATGCATGGTCCATGGTTATGCTGACAAAATGACAAAACACGTTGAATCCCTTGTGACATTGTGCAGAGAGATTGCATTAGACACAGGCTTTAGACATAGCTTTATTGTTTCAAACAGGTCTTTTGTTTTTCTTTTCACATGAAACACAATAAATACTTTTGCAGTATTCATCCCGTTACGTGCAGAGAAAACGAACAAAAGGGTGAACTCAGCAGTTAACGTTTAAACAAAATTTATTACGAAAATAAGACTAATTGCTAAGTCAGGGATAGAGTACAAGCTTTAAAAGTGTACAGACTACTTATCTCAGCTGGGACGGCAAAGCTCCAGTCTCAGAGTTGTAACAGTCAGTCGAATGAATGAACAGTCCTTTGGCTTGCAGGCTTGAAGCTGCACAAAGTCCACAGTATAAATCCAGCGTTGACAGTGAAGGTCTTGAAAAGTCTTGAGAATGACTACTGCTGGAGTTTAGTAACACACAAGAGACACGATCCCAAAAGTCTGACTGGAAGCTGTGCACGTCCCTTTTATAAAGGCATATAAGAACAATCTAGAACTTTTATTGACATGCTAATTACTGTTCTAAAATTATCTCCCTTACACAACTAATCAACTTTCCAGAACATTCCAAACATGACTAATTGAATTCAGGTCATGATGAGTGTGGGGGAAATGACCTACATAACACACCCCCTCTTCAAAAAAAGAAAATTTTTCAAAGAAAAATCTTTCTTTTACAAATGTAATCTTGAAAAGGATTTAAGTACTCAAATTTTGTTTTACTCTAAAGTAAAGTTTCTTGAAAGTGAACAACAATAAATTTCTTGAAAGTGAACAACAATAAACTCTAAATACGAGAGAGACAGTCTGCAATTAAATTGTCTCTGCCTTTGATATGTCTAATGTCAAGATTAAACTCCTGTAACATTAAACTCCATCTTAGCAATCTCTGATTTTTGCCTTTAAATTTCTGCAGAAAAACAAGAGGGTTGTGATCAATATAAACCACTATTGGCTGATTTGAAGAAGTAACATAAACTTCAAAATGCTGTAAAGCTAATATCAAAGATAAACACTCTTTTTCGATTGTAGAGTAGTTTCTCTGGGATTTGTTAAATTTGCGTGAAAAAATAGCAAACAGGATGATCTATACCATGACTATCCTCTTGCAATAAAACAGCACCAGCAGCCGTATCACTAGCATCTACAGCTAATTTGAATGGCAAAGTGAAATCTGGTGCAGACAACACTGGGCACTTTGCAGTATGGCTTTAAGTGTATCAAATGCCTGTTGGCATTGCTCTGACCAAACAAACTTTACTTTCTTTTTTTAAGTAAGTTAGTCAAAGGCTCAGTAATTGTGGAGAAATTTGGACAGAATTTTCTGTAGTAACCAGCCATACCGAGAAAGCGCATCAGTTGTCGTTTGCAGTTTGGTATGGGAAAACTTGAAATGGCACTGATTTTGGCATCAACAGGTTTTACCTCACCCTGTCCTACAGTATGTCCGAGGTAAGTCACCCTCGCCCAGCCAAACTCAGATTTGGCAAGGTTGACAGTCAACATTGCTTTGCTCAGTCTCTCAAAGAACTTCCGCATGAGCTTGATGTGTTCCTCCCAGGTGTCACTATACAGGACGACGTCGTCAACGTAAGCTGCACATCCGTCTAGCCCGGATATGACGTCGTTGATCATCCGTTGGAACGTTGCCGGAGAGTTCTTCATTCCGAATGGCATCACCTTGTACTGGAACAATCCGTCTGGTGTAACAAAGGCGGATATTTCACGAGCACGATCCGTCAGAGGGACTTGCCAAAATCCCTTCAGTAGGTCAAATTTCGTCACATACTTGGCTTTTCCCACTCGGTCGATGCAGTCATCAATCCTCGGGATTGGGAAAGTGTCTGTCTTTGTTAAAGTGTTGACCTTCCTAAAGTCCGTGCACATACGATAACTGTGATCTGATTTGGGAACAAGTATACACGGCGAACTCCAGTTACTTTTACTGGGTTCAATAAAGTCATTGTCCAGCAGGTATTTGACTTCTTCCTGGAGATATTTGCTTTTGTTGGATTCAGTCTGTATGGATGTTGTTTTACAGGCTTACTGTCCCCAACATCAACGTCGTGATAGATGACGTTTGTCCTCGTTGGAACATCTTGAAACAGGTGTTTATATTCATGGAGCAGTTCTTTCACCTGTTGTTGTTGTTCTGGCTGGAGGTGTGCCAACTTTGTAGACTCCAGCTTCTCCAGGATTTCTGAGTTCTGAAGCTTGACCGAGCCCAGCTTTGAGTTTAGAGTATTTTCACTCAAGTCAGTTTCAGTATCATTATCTTCGTAATGGCCAGAACTGACGGTACTGACAGGCTGAGTTATAGTAGGATTATCCCTATCCAAATATGGCTTAAGCATATTTATGTGACATAGCTGCTTTTGTTTTCGCCTGTCAGGTGTTATTATGATGTCACTCAATTTCTTATCAATTAGGTATGGCCCAAAGTAACGAGCATGGAGTGGTTTGCCAGGAATTGGAAGTAGAACAAGAACTTTTTTACCTGGTTCAAACTTCCGTTTTGAGGTGTTTTTATCATATTTGGTTTTCATTGACTGCTGAGATGACTCAAGATTTTCTCTGGCTAATTCACATGCTTTAGAGAGTTTTGTACGAAAATCTGACACATATTGCAAAATATTCAGACAATCATCATCGTCTGATAGGAATTTCTCTTTAACGAGCTTGAGTGGGCCACGGACTGTGTGTCCAAATACAAGCTCAAATGGGCTAAAACCAAGAGACTCTTGAATTGACTTCTAACAGCAAAGAGCAAAAAATGAATTCCTTCATCCCACTGCTTCTCTGTGTCAAAACAGTAGGTCCTAATCATGTTTTTCAAAGTTTGATGAAATCGCTCAAGAGCACCCTGACTTTCTGGATGATAGGCGGATGACCTATACTGTTTAATGCCTAGCTGATCCATTACTTGTTGAAAAATTCCAGACATAAAGTTGGAGCCTTTGATCAGACTGGACACATTTAGGGAGGCCGAATAAAGTGAAAAATTTGACTAAAGCTCTCACTATAGTCTTTGTCTTTATATTTCTCAGTGGTATGGCTTCGGGGAACCGAGTTGATGTACACATAATTGTCAACATGTACTCATTTCCTGATCTTGTTTTTGGTAGGGGCCCAACACAGTCTATTAGTATCCTACTAAATGGTTCTTGAAATGCAGGAATTGGCTGTAAAGGGGCCTTTGGAATAGTCTGATTTGGCTTTCCTACCATTTGACATGTGTGACAAGTTTTACAGAAATGTGCTACATCCTGCCTGAGATTAGGCCAATAAAAGTGACTGAGAATTTTATGATAAGTTTTCCTGACTCCTAAGTGACCAGCCCAGGGGGTTTCATGGGCTAGGCGCAATATTTCAGCACGGTAGGGCTTTGGAACCACAATTTGATGTTTTATAGCCCAATCGTCATCAACCAAAACATCTGGAGGTCTCCATTTACGCATGAGAATACCAGATTTTGTATAATAGGAAACAGAGCTATCCGAAGTTTTACCTTCATCATCTACCCTGTCAAACAAAGACAAAATATCTGGGTCTTTGTGTTGTTCTGCAATGAGATTTGATCTAGAAAATGTCTGACTTTGGTCAGCAGAAGTTTTACTGGAAGTTTCAAATCCACGAGGGATAACGGAATGATCCGTGTCAAACACCTGACTGAGAAAGGTGTCATTTAAGTCAACATCTGTGACATTTTTGAGAGTATTTTGATTCTCGGAAGTTTTCTTTGACATGGCTCGAGTAATAGCACATGAAGGAAATAAATCGGGTATCTCTTGTTCAATTGGCTCTGGATCCTGATCTAAAGTAGGATTATCAGTCACAAGTGGATTAGTAATGACCTTGTCCCCAGCAAGGTCGTTTCCAAGAAGAAGGTGAATCCCTTCAAAAGGCAAAAAAGGCCTAATACCTAAAGCCACAGGTCCAGAAACAAAGTCCGAAGACAAATAGACATTATGGAGAGGAACAGGAATGTAGTCATTACAATCTACCCCCTTAATAAGAACTTTAGAACCTGAAAATGACTTTTCAGAAAACGGCAGGGTATCTGCCAACAAAAGAGACTGGGAAGCCCCGGTATCTCTTAAAATTTTGACAGGGGTAGCGGAAGAAAAATCACTAGAAAGTGATATAAAACCATCGTGAATAAATGGTTCGAAAATACCCATAATGCTATCTTGAGAAGAATTGACCTTGACCTCATTAATTGGGGATGAGAGGGATTTAACCTCAGAAAATGTGTTGCACACATTATTAGACTCTAATTGAGTTGATGAAGAAATAAAGCCGGTTGGCTTAGATCCACTTTGACCACTTTGACCTTCACGTTTTCTTTTCAATTTGAAACAATCTGACATTAAATGGCCGTCTTTCTTACAATAATTACAAGAAAGTGTACCGAACTGTTTGTCAGAAGGAGATTGAGACTTGGGATCTGATGAGTGTGAGTGTTACTTAATTTTGTGAACTGTTGTCATTTGATTTCCTACTTTCCTTTGAAAAATTCTTGGATGAAAAGGAGGAGTTAAATTTACCTGCATTGTTTCTGTATGAAAAGGACTGGGATGGTTTGCTGAGAAATGAAGATTTGTGGGTCAATGAATAATCATCGGCCAAACGTGCAGCAACCTCTAATGTATCTGCCTTTTGTTCATTGATAAATGTCTTGATGTCACTCCGAATGCACCTTTTAAATTCCTCAATCAAAACAAGTTGTCGTAATTTGTCATAATTCTGACTGACCTTTTCCGAAGAACACCAACGATCAAACAGTTGTCTTTTGTTCGAGCAAATTCAACGTAAGTTGATCTTTCACCTTCTCACAATCCCTAAATTTCTGACGGTACGCTTCAGGCACCAACTCATAACCTTTGAGAATTAATTCCTTCACAGAATCATAATTTGAAGCCTGCTCTACTGACAACTGAATGTAAATTTCTCTGGCTTTACCCACCAAAGCACTCTGCAAAAGCATAGACCAGGACTCCTTAGGCCAATTCAGACTCTGAGCAATTTTCTCAAAATGGAGGAAATATTTATCAACATCCTTTTCTTGGAAAGGGGGAACTAACCTGAAATGCTTAGTGATGTCAAACTTGTCTGAAGGGAAGAATTTTCCTGACTGTCCAAGCTCTAAACGTCTCATTTCTAACTGTAGTCGATGTTCTTCCAATTCTCTCTCCTTTTCTCTCTGTCTTTCTTCCATTTGTAATTCTTTGTCTTTCATTTGTAATTTTTCCTTTCTAATTCCTATTTCTTAAGCTCCAAATCCTTTCTGTATTTCTAATTTTAATTTTTTGAGTTCGAAGGAAGACTCAGGCTCATAATCTTTTAAGGCAGACTCTTCAAAATGGCCAGAATTAACTAAATGTTTTGCAATCTTGAACTGAATTTCTCGCTTGCGCATAGATCTTTTGACATCTACTTTAAGGAAATTTGCCAGTGCTATGAGGTTGTCTTTTCTGAGGGAATTAAATGTGTCCTGATCAAGGTCATCCATAAATTCGTCTGGTTTAAATTCCGCCATGATTGGATTCGCTGAGTTCACAGTATACAGTAGTTTTGAAAAGGCAGGCAAAATGTTGTCAAACGGCTCAAAATATTCGTATCCCGGACAAGCCCCCAATTTTGTTACGTGCAGAGAGAACGAACAAAAGGGTGAACTCAGCAGTTAACGTTTAAACAAAATTATTACGAAAATAAGACTAATTTCTAAGTCAGGGATAGAGTACAAGCTTTAAAAGTGTACAGACTACTTATCTCAGCTGGGACGGCAAAGCTCCAGTCTCAGAGTTGTAACAGTCAGTCGAATGAATGAACAGTCCTTTGGCTTGCAGGCTTGAAGCTGCACAAAGTCCACAGTATAAATCCAGCGTTGACAGTGAAGGTCTTGAAAAGTCTTGAGAATGACTACTGCTGGAGTTTAGTAACACACAAGAGACACGATCCCAAAAGTCTGACTGGAAGCTGTGCACGTCCCTTTTATAAAGGCATATAAGAACAATCTAGAACTTTTATTGACATGCTAATTACTGTTCTAAAATTATCTCCCTTACACAACTAATCAACTTTCCAGAACATTCCAAACATGACTAATTGAATTCAGGTCATGATGAGTGTGGGGGAAATGACCTACATACAATCCTTTACAGCGACAATACCTGTAATCTCTGATGATATTTAAAGGCAGGGGTCGTCGGAATTGCGCGTGTGCGACTTTCTTGTTTACAAACAATGTATTTCATGCATGATATATAGATGGATCATGTCAACATAGCTGCAACATTTACATTTTACGATATTCATTGTTAACAAATATGTTTTAACTTTCATCAATCGCCAACGTACCATATAGATACAGTGTTCACATCAGTCGTACGGGTCCCTGGCAACCTTTGAGCAGAGTTCCGACGATCCCTTCCCTTTTAATTATTATTAGCTTTGCCTACCCAGACTATAGTCTAAAATATGAAATGCGGTGGTTGGCCAATACATTCTAGACCGGAATAAATATCAACTGCCAATAACATCAATCCCTATAACGTTGTTCATAGAAATTCCATGTACCACATGAATTGCATATAAACTAGAATTACATCGATCTTGTATAGTTATGTTTGAGTACCAAATAAATTTACCTAATATATAATGTATGTCTCCAACTAGTTTTGTTGTTATTCATATTTTCTTTTTGTATTCGTAATTTTTACAGTCATGCATGTCATCTAGAACTGATTTAAACCTGCCTTTGTGTATTGGATGGAGTTCCTAGAATATGAATAAAATTGTCCATCCAGACTTAATACCACGCACATAACACTAGACGCTATACACATAGAGGTTGTGTTGACAAATTTTAAACAGAAAAGTACAGCCAATCATGGGTCACCTATCAGAATACCTATACATGTAGAATGCAAATGCTAATACTGATTAAAGACATAAAAATGTAACAATGATAACATATACGAAAGCAGAAGCTTTCCAAAGAAATTTATTATTTTTGGAGTGAGTCAGTAGGAATGTTGGTATTTTCCCAATAAAAATTAACCCAATCACCACAACCAGCTGTACCGTAGATTTGAAAAGACTACTTAAAGACTGAAAAGGCGGACCTTCCTCGAGGTATCGCAGGAAAATACACATCGTTCATGTCTTAAAGGAAAGGCAACTATCTATCTATCTATCTATCTATCTATCTATCTATCTATCTATCTATCTATCTATCTATCTATCTATCTATCTATCTATCTATCTATCTATCTATCTGTCTGTCTGTCTGTTTGTCTTTGTTTATCTATCTATCTATCTATCTATCTATCTGTCCATAGACCCTCGAGAAAGTTTTTCTCGAGGGTCTATGATCTGTCTATCTATCTATCTACGTTTTCTTATATATTATATACATACATACATACATACATACATACTGGTATTTACTTAAAGTAAATACCAGTATGTATGTATGTATGTATGTATGTATGTATGTATGTATGTATGTATGTATGTATGTATGTATGTATGTATGTATGTATGTATGTATGTATGTATGTATGTATGTATGTATGTATGTATAATGAGAGAGAGAGAGAGAGAGAGAGAGAGAGAGAGAGGAGAGAGAGAGAGAGAGAGAGAGAGAGAGAGAGTTTATACACTCTTTCAAAACAAAAAAGGCCAAACAAACTAACAGACAAAAATTAAAGTAATGTTTATCAACAAAGATGAGATTTATAATCTTCTACTACTATCACCGTCGTCTCTGTAACCTCCATAAATGTAATAATCTCCATAAATGTAACATCAACCATAATTGTAATAAAATGCACGCATTAATGTAATATGATATCACCCATAAATGTAAGAAAAATCAACCATAAATGTAATAAAAAACCAACCACAATTGTGATAAATGGTAACCATAATTGTAATAAAAAATCACCCATAAATGTAATACTTGTCAACCATAAATGTAATAAATCTATTTTGTTGTTTCAATTGAGGAATTAGCCCTTCAATATTTATCTATGTAAAAAGGAAAGCAACTCCACACATTATTCATATCTTAATTGTTTGCGTTTAGTGTGTTTTGTATATTTGAAAGTGTATTTTATGTTTCCCTATTTTGTGTACAGAACTGATTTGCCATGGCGAGACACAGCTGTAATCTGAAGGTCAGTGCAGTCTCTACTCCAGAGTGGAGGAGACTGTATAACACTACGATCCTTTAACGCCGTTTTTTTCGAAATTTGCCGTACTTTCTTAATCAGTCGCCTCAAATTCGTCTTCAGTGGATAAATTGTGTGGAATAATCGATAGATTGTCTGTATTCCTATGTTGTCCCACTTGAAGTTTGTTCCTTCACTGGGGATGTTAGGATGTCTAATTTTGTTCTACTGTGTTCAAGGTAGTGTTCGTATTGTTTTTTCTTGATTGAAATATGGATATATGTTCTCGTCAACATGGTTTGTGTTGTAAGTTTCTGTTATAAGGTTGTATATTTCTCTGTAATTTGTTCTGAGTCATCTGTCATAAACTTTGTGTGGTATCACTGGTTGACAAGTTATTTGGACGCATCCTTATTATGTAATTATCAGTGTCTAGAACTGCTGTTCCACTTCAATTATCTAACGCTTTGATCGGCATCTCGCCGTTTTCTGATAGTGTTCTCAAAAGTATTTTATTCTGTATTTCGGAAAGGCAACCTAGTTTCAGGAAAGTATGCAATAAAATTACACTAGTCTTATTAAAGTTATTATTTACTCAGGGCATTGATAAACAAATGATCACATATACAAGTTTAAGTTTATTACATTTATGGTTTAGTTTTATTACATTTATGGTTTATTTGTTTATTACATTGTGGTTGCGGGTTGTTAGTGTAACATTAATGGTTGACTGTTTTATTACATTTGTGGTTGATTTTATTACAATTGTGTTTGATATTACATTTGTGGAGATTATTACATTTATGAGGTTACAGTCTCTGGCTGTGTGATGCATGGTATTGTTGCTTTAATGATGTTGTTGCATGAGTTCCTCTGTTTTCGCTTTTTAAACACGCCCACTCACTCTGTATGTTTGTTCTTTTGCTGTAGTATTGTGAAAAATTCTAATCGATCCGAACCTTTATATTTAAAAATGTCTTGTCAAGTTGACACCATGTGTGGTTCATAAATTATTGATGAGATACGAGCATTGATTGCTGGATGCATGGAAGTAACTAAACATACTTTCCTGACTGGATGTCGCCGTCTTCCCACGAGCACAGACCGATTAAAACCTGTATAACTTGCTTCTCTGATCCAATCTGACCACCATCTATGGCTCCAAAGTGATGGTGAACATCGCTTTCTATTAACTTTGTTGAATGCCTTCGAAACCTTGTTATTGAATGGCGTGATTTCATAAGGTTTCTAGTAGGCTGACAGTAATCCTGACGTGACTATACACGTCTAGACTGTTCGTTATCATAGTCTTGTCAGAATGCACACATCGTGTAGTGCATTGGTATTGTTCCTGTGGGAATCGGAAGCAGTGAAGCCGTGAACACCGGGTCGTATCCAGCACACTCGCAGAAATGTAGGCTAGCGGGAAGTCATACAAAAGGCGTTCGGCAGTCTACACCTGGTTACCAAACCAGAAACTGAACCCCCGCGCTTGCACTATCGTGGGGCCAGTGAAGTGGGCCGCGAGCGGCGGAAGCCTTGACAGCGAGCAGTGAGCTCATTGTCACCGTTTCGTAACCTGAGGGACTCGGTAACCTTATACCGAGTCCCTCAGATCATAAGTTTGCTGTTATGGGGAAAAGTTGCTCATGTATGACGTTTTGAAGGAGGTTAGGTTTGGTAGCTATGTAAGGGAGCCCTTAGTTTAGTATGATGGTGCTGTACCTGATTAATTTTGAAGGGGTCACTGTTTGGTAAACTGTCCTATGAGGGCCACCTTTTAAAAAATGAGTTAATAGGCGGATGGTCACGTTTACAGAAAGTAGATATATAACCACGACTATTGATCTAAAATTTACCTAAGTTAAATGACACGACGATGATACTTTCATCCGACGGACCTCGACAACCCCTCTGAGCAGTGCGAGGCCCCAACACCTGACAGACTTAGACCGAACAAGTTGATCCGGTATGCAAATAAAATTACATCTATTGTAAGTGGATTCTCTTTAAACTTACAAATATTTTATATGACTCGCTCATGACGTGACTGTGGTAGAGATGTCCTATAATTTTAAGGGAAGTAGAACATCCCTGAATTCATACAACATTCGTACAACCCTTATTCGTAAAAAAATGTATTACGTATTCAAGGAAGGCATAAGGTAAAAGTAGAAAATATACAGGTTCCGAGGAAAGGAAAATCTGTATATTTTACAGTGACGTGCCTCCTGACTATATTTTGTAAAGTGTCGGTTTTCATAAAGTGCCTCCATTGTCAGTATACCTATCTATCACTTGTGATTTACAGGGGAGGAGACCTCGTACTAAGTAGGGAAAAATCACTCGGTGGCAGAAATCAGGCGACCCGTTTTAAATTGTAATGTGAGTTCAGCATGCTTCATTTATATCGTCACCCGGATACCATTTAATACTTAAGTCACTGATTCGGTTGAAATCTAGTGCCGTTGCTATGGAAACTGCGGTATCCGGTAACATTGAAGTACATAGTTACTTTCTCTGCTCGTTCAGGCTAACGAGCTGACGGCAACGTACTCATCTCCGTTGTCGCCGCGTTGGTTGTGTTGCTCAATATGGCAATTGTCGCGTCTATCTGTCGATGATCGTGATGATGTTCTGCCTGACTACCATGGGTTTAGGAAACCATAGATTTGCAGTGTCAAAGGAGAAGCTGACAAGGGCAAATTTGGCTCCGTGTTTCCTTCTATAAACTTTCAATGTCTCTTTTTGCTAATGGGTATTTACTAAGCGTGTGCGTTCATTCTATTTGACAGTGAACGGGACAACTTTCCTGGAAAATCTGATGATGCTGTGGGTTCTCTTTAGTTGTCTATGCATATTTTTCAAACAGTGCCATTGATGTTCCGTAACTGTAAGATTCAAGGTCAAGTATTGGCCTCGTCGAAACGATGAACTCTCTGCAACAAACTGAGCTTGTAACACTTTAGTCCAAGTCTACAAGCCTAGTATTTGCAAATGCTGTGTTTTGTATTTTGTGATCATTGTTTACATGAAGATCATGTGGTTGTCTGTTTGCATAACCTCCTTAAAATCGGTTTTTTAATTTCTCCTTAATAATAAAAAAATAAAAAAGTAAAACAGCATCGTAAGACATCTCTTTTCGAATGTTTTACCAATTGTGTAGCATACATTTATGAAGACAACTTTCTATTACTTGGTCATTTGTTCAAGAATATTCGACCAGTGATTGCCTGTGACTATTTCAATTGACGATTAACTCTTCACACATTTATACCTTCAGATTCTAGCGGCTGTACTAATTTGCACACGGTTCCGCTCTTTCAGTGACACTCGTGGAAAGTACTTTGACTACTGAGACGTTGATTATCACCAAGAACATCGTGACATAGCGTTGAGGAAGAGACTCAGCATCTTCCTGATGTATCTGTTACACTTTTGTACCGTCCAAATCAAACCCACTCAAATCAAAGGAGTTCCGTCGACGGCGCCAAACAGACAAGGTTACCCTCATGCCTCTGAGACGAACAATTTTCACGAACACGCTTCGGTCGGGCACGCTGACACTTGAAAGCAAACCGAAGCGATGGTATTTGCGTTGCCATGGCGATTTGATTCATCCCAAGTGAGTAAAGGTCGAAGGAAAACTCAATATTAACATGATGTTACATTAAGCTTAGACATCATCAAAAGAAATACGCATCGCGACATCACAAACACCAATACCTTGAGACACTATTTCTGCCACAAGCTTAAAAAAAATTCAAAAATCCCTTACATATCAATACATCCGGACCGGGGGGGGGGGAGAAAGGGATATTTTGTCAAATCTTATTATTATCATGTTCAAAGGGATGCATTTCAAATTTACCCTCACGACGCATCAATTATAGATATAGACCTTTCAACGGAGGTTTGGGGTTATGAAATCAATGAGGTATCTGAACCCGTTACGCCTTAAAGTCCCAGTAGCCTTTACGTTTAATGGTTTTGATTTACTAGTTTTTGTGTTCATTGTCAACAACAGTCCGTTGCAACTGCACTCCCCTAAACATGTTAAGATACGAAGTGTTGAGCTTTTCAATTCAGCCTGTACACGTGTAGACTTATATGTTATTGTTGACAAGTATATTCTGGTCCGGACAAGTATTCAAATGTAACAAATGAAACTGCATTTTACACGTACAGAAGTGCTGTTGACAAGTTAAATTATTAGTGTTTTAACTTGCTTTGGAGAATAAGAACTTGCAAGTGACATAGAAAACATAAATACAAAAACCGATAAAAATACAGCCCATGACCCTTTAACTTCCTATCAGGAAAGTTCTGGTGTTGAACATTTACAAATCCTTCCGCAACCCCGTCATACCTTAAGGACACCAGGCCACGCGCTCCTCGTGGTTAGAAATCAGTGCTTGTCTAAGGGTATCTATCGAGGTGAATAAATTAAAACGTACCCCTTAAGATGACGTCGAAACCTATGGCAACTTATCATGGACCCTGTATTCTTTAGCCTTCTCGCAATCATTCCAAAACGTTTGCTGCTTCGGGTGACACCGTTGAAATTTTCAGGTTTAATTTAATATATATTTTGAATTCGTGAAAAATGGGTGAGGCAATTTGCCGAGTCACTGCTTTCGGTTTCAAATGCGTAGCTACGTTGAAAATTTATTCTGGCCAATTTATTGATCTCACCATAAAATGCTCAAAATGAAAACTAATATTTGCTGATTCCAAACTTTTCGGTTAATTAACTACAGGATTTTGATGACGATTCAACGTTCAGCAAGATGATTTTCAACATTTTATATTCGAGGCTAGCTAAACAGGGGTTTGAATATCCATGATATGATCCCAAATGGTGGTAAACAAAGTCTTCTGCACTGGATATTTACTACTCATATTTTAAGGCTTCTCCGTAGTCGATAAATGTTTCGAATTTACACAAACAGCTTGCTTTACATTTTCATGTCAAAAACATCTGGAAGACATAGAGCCCCTGGCAAGGTGCAGAAAAATGTCTTGTCCAGGGTCTATATAAATGCTGGCCGCGTGACTGTCATGAGTTCTTTTTCGAACAAGGATAAGATGGTATATAGTTCATCTAATGCACAGTGTGAGCATGTAAGTGATATCACATTTATACTTGCAACTCGATATTTTGCATCGCGCATACGTACTAGAGTATTGCGTTCTAAATAGACCTTTTCCCGGTTATCCTACAATGCGTTGCTGTGGCTGTATAAAACATCATATACACACGCGAAACAACAAACATACTGAACTGTTGTACAACGGATTGTTATACAACAATGACACAAATTTGCGATGCCAAAATATGCCTCGTGTATTTTGTATCTATCGGCGACGAACATATGGGTCAGGGTGTAACCTGCCATAGCGTTCAATGAATAACATACCCTGCTTATACCCTACGGCAAAAAAGGTCTATGAGTAACAGACGCTAATTTGTATACCCTAGCACGCACTGCATCATGGAACCGATAAAAGAACTATTCCCTTGCACGTGCCCGCAGACACAATCACTTTTCGAGTGGCCAAGGTTTGCTGGCGAAGACTTGACACCCGTTTCCCAATTTGCAAAGAAACCGTCACGTGTGCGGAACGACGGGGATAATCGCTGTTTTTATGAAACGTGCAAATCTCACAAAACGGGAAAATGAAAAAAAAACCCAATATGTACGTGACAAATAGATTAAAACTGCGGATGATCCATCTTGCCAATAGCATCAGCATAACCTACGACTCCCTGATAATGATTGCGCATGTTTCAGAAGGCAAAAGTGAATTCTCCCCGTATTTTGTAATTCCAAGGACGACAAACACTCCAATTTTTCAATTCTCTCGTTTGTTATTTTACTATTCACTTTCTTCCTTGTTTGTCGATGGTAAGAGATCTAGATCACGATTGTTCAACACTCGGAGCAAAAAGAATCGCCCTTGCGGGTTTGATAATGAACAGAATAAATATGTGGAAGTCAAGAATTTTACGAAGAGTTATAGTAAAATCTGCATCACAACAGATGGGACAGATATTATACAGCAGTGTTCTGTGAACAAATTGTAACTGTGGCACTTATTTCATTTTCGAGATAATGCCTGCACCAGCTGGGTTATACTCAAGACACCTTTTGCATTTTATATAGTCAAGAATGAACAAGTGTGAATATGTAATTACCCTTGTTAAAGTTATTATAGAGAATGTCGAATATCTTTTCTATTTAACAATAAACATTTTTTTCCATATCACAGATTCGTTTTCCCCCTTTCGCTGTTCTTTTATTTTCCAGATTATACTTTGAACAGATAGAACACACTCGATACCAGTACGAAATATTTCAATTTTTATTGAAAACGTTTAGATAAGGAGTCCTTACACACTAAAATCAACAAACACGAACGTACATTTTAGCTGCCCTTCACGAAATCAAGTCAAAAAACTTCAACAGACATTAATTTTTTTTCAGTGATGTGATCCTGTAAATTGGTATAAATTCTCTACTAGTGATACGATACATTTTTGAGCCAAAAAGTACACCTCTATGAATATAAGCCAAAGCCTCATTTATAGCCTAAAGACCATAAATGCAACGACTCTTTCAAAGCGATATTAATATCAAAGGATGAGCTCTAAATATAATCAGGAGTATCTTTAAACATTCATTACGATGTTTACGTTCGCATGTGTATTTCAGCAGACATGTAAATCCAAGGTCGTTATCGTTACGAAACCGTACTCTTCCGTTACCGCCCACTCGGTGAGGGGGCACTTCCTCACCGTCTCACGTTCATAAATGAACTTACACCCAAAGGGTCGTCATTTCTCGTTTATTTCTGTTTAAATGCAATAGGTGAAGGCGATGACTCCTGTCATATGATACAATAGCTACAGTACAGTAATAATTGAGCACTAATATAGCGCTATATATCCACAAGAGTGTTCATATAAACCAAACAAAAGATTCTCCAGTAAAAAGAATGTGACCCTTGAAACGGTAAACAGATGATCAACGTTACAATATCATGTAAATAAGTAAACAGACACCCTTTGTCATGTAAATGTGTAAACACTGATTCAGAACTAGTTCCTACAAATGCAGATTTTTAAAAAGTGAAACTCTATGTTGTCTTTAAAAAATTGACAGGTATTGTTCGAGGCAAGGTATATTGTAACTGTAAAATCCAACACTTGTACACATGATTGTAAATGTAAAGAACTGTAAAAGTTTCAAATTGCTCTCATTTCTACAAACGGAATATTTAAATTTCAATGTCTAATATAAACGGATTTGTGCAAATTCACCATAAACACAGCGTATTGTTATGATACACCAATAAAACAGCCATGTTCATTACAGAACTCATTAAACAGATATCTTGTGTGCAATTTATGCCGAATTTCTAAAAATCTTCATATTGAGGTATTGACTAATATGTACATTGTCATCGCCAAAAGAGTACTCTCTGTCTCTGTCTCAGTCTGTCTGTCTGTCTGATACATACATTGGGAGATTGCTATGACACGTCTAGCAGTGCTATAATCCAGCATTTATGCCTTATTCTATGCACATATAGGTTATAAAAATTTTTTTCATCTCAGGCATGTACATAATACCTAAATTTATGAGTATACTTTTATATCTACACATTAACTCACAATATTTTCGGAAACATATCTATGTAGTCAGTCAAAAACATCGGTACTAAAATCAATCATTTCATGTTTAAGTAACAGGAAGCGAACTCGTTCAAAAGAATTAATTTGTGCTTCAATTTCGTTTCCGTACTGAGACTTCTTCCGAGAATTTTCATTAAGACCTACTCGCTCATTAGTCAATGGAATGTTCGACTCACTTACCGTGGAAACAAGATGAAGGTATCCGATCGGTATTAATTAGGACAGATTTCAGCGATGTTGCCGTAAGAACAGTTAATTATTGGAAGCGGTTTTGTGACCTGTGTACGTCATGGTGATGTTGCTCCCGCGATTTGCCTCAGAATTTGTAGCAGTTGTAGTGATCTGCTGAAATCAAGGATCTTTTACTTCACCGTAGATATTTAAAGGGTGGCCGTCACGTGATATTTGTGCTCGATGATTTCTCCTAGATTTTCTTTTGGAGTTAATGACACACAAGAGGTGTTGTAACAATCGTTTACTGAACAATACAGGTTATCTGTTCGAAACAGAGCAATGGTCAAAATCTCGTTTAGTGACATGTTATATTTATTAAATGTCCCATGTATCGAAAGTCACGCGCCTCCAAGGAGTCAATAGGACGTAGCGGGTCGCATACTCACAATTTGACTTTGAGTGACCCCGAACTATTTTTAAACTTGACCCTTAGGGATATAAATAGATCAAGTTACATGTTGACAAATGAAACACTGTTTTTTTAACAATAAAAATTGATAAACCGCATTTCAGTGATTTAAAGATATCAATGCACTTTTCGATGATAAAAATAGTTCTAATTTTTAACGGTCTCACTCTATCATGGAAATAAAGTATATGACTGTCATTTGCATGTAAACCTAACATTTCGAGTGAAACTATGTAAAGAGACATGTAATAACAACATTACAGCCCATACACTGATACATGGGAATATACCCTAGAGGCAGGAAACCAAATGCGCTCCTGGCGTCGGGAAAATGGTCACCTCGGGCATATAGTCTCTTTTTAGGGATATATATATATATATATATATATATATATATATATATATATATATATATATATATATATATATATAAAATCAGAAAAGCTACAAATTCTCAATGCTTACAATCAAAACTGTTAAACAAACGCTCTGAGTTGGTTTCAAAATGTCGCCACAACAACAATTATTTTTTATATATTGATTCTATTTTTACTACACAATCTTTATGATCATCCTGGTAATGATTATCATCAATATTAACATCTTTGTCATCGTTGTTGTTTTCGTCATCATAATCGTCATCAATGGCATGGTCACTACCAACACATCGTAACAACAATCATTCATTACTCATCGGCTCACATTTACCATTAAAAAGATTAATATAGTTTCATTTTGTTGCTCAAGGCAACTTTTGGCCACCTAGCTAGCTTACTATTATCAGACTTCGTTTTGTTATGTCTGTTTATATCCTAACGATTTTACAAGTTGTGCATACACTGTCGAGAGCGCAGTACTCGCCTTAATATATTCTCTCCAGTTCTTCTGAGAACATACGCCTCAAGTCTGGGTTTTGAGAGTCGGAGACAACCTAGTCAACTGTTTTGCCCAGACTTTGGCATCCGTCTGTAGAAGAGTTTCTTGTGTCGTTACTGCATCAGATACAACCCAGACCGTCCGTGTTCGTCAGCATGAACTGAAGGTACACGGTTTTGACGCTATCTTGCTTGCTATAATGTTTTACCTATATGTCTGATTCAAGCGCTCACTGGAAAATTGATGTTAGCACCATTGATGTTAGCTTTGAAACGTAAGGTCTTCCAATTCATATATCAACATACATATAGAAAGTAGCACATGGTTCAAACGATGATTCTGCTGTAAATGCCGCTTAAGAGACATTTACAAAAGCTAACAAGGATTAAAGCACTAGTCCTAATCATACTAATAAGCAGAGTCTAATAGAGCTAGTTATAAAGAAATGATATACTTTCTAGTGCAAATTAGCCTACAGGTTTGTGAATATTTGAATCGGAAAAGTACAAACAACATTTACATGGATTAATAATACTGTTTCATCATTGTAAAAACGTGACTTTCATCATTGTCTCTCTAAGGTTTTCTCTGTCAATTAACTAAATACATATTATAACTAATCGTTCCGGCCAGCGGAAGTTTTTCTGATTCAGCTTCTCATTCAAGCAGTGATAGGTTGGCAATCGAGAATAATAAACACAGAAAAAGAACTGAAGAAAAGAGCTGTACAAAGCATTTTTAAGCACTGCGATGAAACGAGATCCCTTGCGCAGATATTATGCTCACGAGATGCCCGTTATAAACACGATTTCTGTAACGGGTAAATTTGTTCCCATACTTCACATCTACTTTTCTCTCATTTGAAAAAGAATGAAAAGTACGTTTACTTTTAGTACATATCACACGATACATTCTATATGGTGATCTTTTTTAAAGTTATAGCTCATCTTGTAGCCACTGAATACTATAATTTCCGAACTCGTGATTCATCCTAGGGATTTAATATACATATGAAACATCATTATAATAAGCTTATTTGTATTCATATTTTCTCGCATTGGGGGAGAAAAGAACCCCATGCAGAAATTCACTAACTCCACCTTAGCCCGTTGCCGTGTGGAATTATTGTCTCAGGTCCCATGAATCCATGAGAGAATTGGCATCGTATTTTATTGTAGAAAACACCATTGTCATCAATAACTTTCTTTGATTTATATCATTCCCCTTCGAAAAACATAGTCCACATCCTCTCATATATACACATGTAATTATATACGAAACATGTTGATACTGATGAAAGTTTTCTTCTCACTCCTCTAACAGCTTTTAGTATTAATAATTTGGCGATGTATTAGTCAAAATAACCGCATGGCATCATGCTTTGGCCAATCTTCATATATATTAGTCACCAACGGGGAGTGCACAAATCTATTCACTTTGAAATGTGTCGTCTGCCCGCGCAGATTTATAGTACGCGACCGCCCATTCGTCAAATAATAGACGCGGCTTTTGCGCGGGGCAGCAAATGACCATTGAGCATTCGTCAAACGAAACTACATTTCGCTCGCGTGACAATACAGAGCGTGAGAACAAATTGACCCCACAATGGTGTTCTTACACTCCTATAGCGTACTAGGAATATGAAAAATAATCTTTTTCCCATATCTTCGAGAGTATTCTTCATGACTGGTACTCTGAGTGTTTAGAGTAATGGCTGTAATTCTTTGAAATTCACTGTAATTGACATCCATCGTGAAATTTGGCGGATTGACCTTTGGCGGATTGAAATTTCAAAATAAAGGTTCGAAATACCCTAATTTGGTATTTGACATATGTTTACTATTGCTGTACATTGCTAATTTCTCTAACACCATTAAAGTTCTCGTGGATGAATGTTTTTTCAAAGTCATTTCACGCATTTGTTTTATAATCATTCTAGTTTCGGCCCATCGCCTGTTTCTAGTTTGTCTGGCACTGTTCCGTTCGCGATGCTTTATTGACTTTCATATTCTCGTCGACTTCGAACTTTTGCTGGAGATGGAACTACCCCTGCGGGCTGACGTGCGTATGCCAGCCAGACTCCCAAGCCCTCTCCTCTTCAAGTGGTTATTGAAACCTACGAAGGCCTTCAGCATGGCCCAGCTCTCCTTGCGATAGGTCTCGTTCAGCACGTAGAAAACAACGGTGTTCACGATACCGTTGACCATAGCGATGGATTCCACCACGTAGAACATGGTCATGTTGTTGTTTGGTTGATCAGTATGCGATCGTTGAAGTGCACGGCGATGTTGTACGCGTGGTACGGACCCCAGCAGACGCCGAAGGACACCACAACGGTCACCAGCATGCGTATCGTCTTCTTCCTGGGGTCCATGACAACCTCCCGCTGCTGCTGCGTCACGTAACCCGGGGTCCGACGGAACCAGACCTTCTTCACGATGCACAGGTAGCCAAAGGTCATCAGGAACATTGGCATCAGATACTCGAAGACGGCGAGCAAGACGATGTATGCCTGTGCGGCCAGCCTCCGGGTCCAAAACTCGCCGCAATAACGCACCTCGTTGTAGTCTTTGTCGAAGCCGCTGCTGACCCTGGCGTACATAGGCGTTGGTATGGCAATCACAAGTGACACTACCCATATCATTATGGATATCACTAACACGGCACCTTTCTGCAGGCGTGGTTTAAGAGGATGAAATATGACGTAGTACCTGGAAGGAAACACAAGAGCACGATTCTATTCAATAACTATGTATGACAACTATATCAATAGACGATAAATACACACAAATCAATGAATGAATAAATGTGATATATATATATATATATATATATATATATATATATATATATATATATATATATATATATATATATATATATATATATATATATATAAAAGTGTGTTTCAAGGTTCTTTCTATATTGCGTCATTTAAGTCCTTGTCGATTGTTTAGTCCGCTGCCACAAGAAAGAAATCGTGAACGTCGTCACATCAATTTATATGAATGTTTGTCTCCGGTGTCATGAAATTTGATAATCACAGATGCAAGGAGTTGTTTATATACAATAAATTGTTATTAATACCCAAACGACATCGAATTAAATAAATCAATATTGTCTAAGGTATCGTCTATGACTGCAAAGTGACATTTTAGTTCGAGTTGTTTTTTGTATGAATTTCGAGGACATCAGTTGCCAAACTGCGTATGTTCACAGTAAAAACAATGTTTAGGAACACGATCAGCCCTGAGTCAGTGCCTGTTACAGTAAAACTCAAAAATATACACACATATACTCATTTCCCATTTAGATGCAAGAAATGATCTTAACAATGCAGTGTTATGAAAATGGTGAAATCTTAATTTCGACTTCAACTGTAAGGAAGATCAGAAAGTGAATTCAGCTGCGATAAACCATTGATGGGATATACACCACCTGGCAACTGTTTTTATCCGTCTGCCCATCCCTCTGAGTCGTATAATTTTCGCTCACTTAATGGTATATATAGGACTGGCAAACCTTTTATGTAAACGCAATCAGTTTCCATTTACTTACAAAGCTCACTTGCGTTTTCAAAGATTATGGTCATATTACGACTTAGTGTCCACATGATGTACAAAGAAATAATTGTGAATAAAATTCATGGACAAAAATGTCTGGACTAGAAAGCTTTATCAAGCTTGAAATCAATTACTTAATATGTCTTATTAGTTTCGTTTTATTTTCAATAATTATACACTCGTCGATGTACATAAAGAAGTTCTACAGTAGCTGTAAGTCGTCGGAACTGCACTCAAAGGTCGTACGGGAGCCATAATACCAATGAAAACTGATGGTGATTGATGAACGTTAAAACATGTCTGTCATAATTGACATCGTATGATTTAAATGTTGCAGCTATGATGATAAGATGCATCTAGATATCGTGCACGAAATACATTATTTGTAAAATTGAAACTCGCACAGGCGCAGTTTCGACGACGGTTTCTCTTTAAGTTTGACCATAAGTACTCCTTCTTTCTCTACTCTTAAAACTTCTTAATGACTTATACAACGCCAGATGGTTTGTTTGAAAGACCGCTGTAATTTGTTTGGTGAGTATACGTTTTCAACACACCCTTTGACCGAGCAGATGATAATGGATATTGGATATGACGTGAGTTGGTCTCAAAGTACCTTAAAAGTGATTTGCCATTGATACTGAAGAAAATGGAAACCTAAACGATAACTACGCGATATCGATCATCAAAAATTAATCATAAAAGACATCGCCGCAGGACAATCTATAGCGGAGAAATCCCGACCGACCAGCAAACCTTATTGCCAAACACGTGCATTTAAGATAACGATGATGATGAATTTACTCTTCGCACCAGGCTCATACAGCGGTTAGATATCTCTGTCGTTTAAACCCGCACTTTTTACTTAAAAGGGAAGAAATTTAAACACTGAAACAACTAACATAAACAATCTCTCTTTCCCTCCCCCTCCCTCTCTGCCCCTCTCTATCTCTGTCTGTCTCTCCCTCACACACAAAACACATACAGAGTCACACAGATAATTTATTACTGCTATTTTATTATAGTCGTCACAAATAATGCTTAACGTTGTTCATGTTTGATTTTTTTCCAGTGGGTGAGCAAGTGACCAATTTTACCAGCAGAGGGAAGCCAGACGCAGGTAAAAGGCCGGACAGAAGGAAGCGAACTTGGATAATTACCTTAGGTTAACGAACTTCTCGAAAGTGGGTCACTTTAGATTTCTTTCAACTATTATGTTGAATGTTTGTCTATTATCTACTGATATGTGAATTTCTCTACACATGTTTCAGTATACTGTATATAAGCGCGTATGTCTAGTTTGCGACTTTGCTCGGCCATCATTTTGATGTAGGTTGGAAAAGACGGTAATTTAAATCAAATCTAGGCAATTGAATTTGGATATCTGCGCAACAACCCCACAACTCAAGTTTTTGGAGATGAAGAAGAATACAGTCTGAAGTGACTGACTTTGATTCCGTTTCATTATATCTATTACGGTTTGGCGATTTCGATTAAAGTCATATTGGCAGTTCAAGTTGACATAATTTTGTGATCTTACGGAGCCTCCTAGCGTCCACATATTCATGGGCGGTTTGTGGCGAAGAAGTTAGATTTTAGAGCTCAAATTACAGCGCTGATTTTGTATCGGAAAGATTGCCTTGACACATGGACGGGTTGGCAATAAAGTGAGTGCTGTGGCCGTAACATTTTGAATAAATTCTTAGACAGGTGTTTACAAGAAATACCATATAATCGATGTTGGGTATACACTGCATACACTGCAACAGAACGAAAACCTCAGTTGTTCTGTCTTAGAATACACCTTCCACCGTTAGTTGGATTGGATTCAAGTTGGATTCAAGCTTTCGCAAGAAGTTATATTGGACTTATAGAAACGGACCATTTCGCTATCGGGTCGGGGAAACCAAGCTACCTTGCGAACAAAATTGAAGGCAGGGGTTATACTTGCCATCTCACGATATACGTGAAAATAGGGGACAATCAGAGTGTCGATGTTACAATGAACATGGCCATAGCCTACTTTTCCTAAAGAAGGTAACGGTTTCTTTGACCGTACTTGAAAAGAAAATTCAAAAGATCTGTACATGCACCGGTCTATGAAGTTGATGCTGGTTCAATGGCCTAAACACAGTCTGAAGAACTATAAGACGAGAGATAAATTCAATAAACCATAGACAATGGGGAAAGAAATGAACAAGTACGCTCTGATTGGTGATTGGGAAGCAACATAATCTTTTATTTATACAAAGTGTGGTAGTGACTAATAAGTGGTTATGCCAATCAAATTATTATTGATGGTTAATATTCATTGAAAAAGTATTCTGTGAAGTAAAAATGGAGATTTCAAGTCGTTACTGATCATGAAGCGAGTCATGTCAGGAATAACGGAACAACTTGTTTGGAGATATATCCCTGACATTAGCGGGTTGCAGCTATGTGGTTGACGAGCGACGTTAAACACCGGTTATTAAAATCAGACTCTGTAAATGTTGCTTTCTGTCAGCCATGAATGTGAAACACTTTGGTTACTTTAATGGTAAAATATTAAATCTTCTATTTTCACGAAACGAGATAGTGAAAAGGTCATTCACGGGCTTAAAGTTGGTCGGAACACAAAAAGCGGAAAAGAGAAGTTATGTATTGAAGTGTATTGTAAAAAAGTAAGCGCCCAAAATAGTAAGAGGGCTGCTGCAGTGGGCGAAGAAGTGCCGGACGTGAGCCCAGCCCACGTGGAGCCGCCGCAGGTGCTGATCTTCGTGGAAGTAGCAAATATTCAGCGCTTGCTGAAACCGATTTGTTTTGTCAATCCCTGTCTCCTGGAATCCTATTGGAACAAAACGATCGCTAAACTGGCAAGAACGTTGTAGAGTATATCTAGAATTCTTAAAGTTGTGCGCCAAATTTAGCGAGTCATACTGAGTTAGTTTCTGAGCCAAAAACCATCAATCATTACGTCATTCCGAGGGCTATTGGTTATCCCGAGAGCACGTTTCGACCAAATGATATCTCCTTTGGTCAGTTTTCATATCTTATATACCGTAATAGATTCGAAGTTGGAGCAACATGATTTAACCTTGCAGGGTTGTTTCTATTTTTGTCGAAACTAAGGCTGGGCAGCATAATGTACCATCTGCAACTTCAAGGCAATAAATTTGAATGAAACAAAAACACAATCGATAATGGATGTAAAGGAGGAAGCCACGATGATTTTTCCTAAAGGGAAAGGAGGTAAGGTTTTTCTGACACAAAATAACATTCTAAAATGGGTGACCATGACCCTTTGTAACACTCACTTGACCGAAAAGTACAGCTCACTCTGCAACTGTCGACCATGACTCCGATGTATAACATTCACTTAAGAAAGCGTATATACGTCTCAAAGTTGTCATAATGCGAATAAGAAAGCGTACAATCGTTTATACAACATGCTAAAAGTAGTTATTAATGATAAATAACATTAAGTAGACAGTCGCAGTGAATGTAAACTTTGTGGAAAGCAACCTCTTTCCAGTATATAGGCAATTCAATGCAGATGTTTTCAAATCTGTAGCAAACAGGGACTCGTATCTACACCGAAACGGAAAACCGTTTTACCCCGAAGTAAAGAGTGTCCCACTTGGTATCAAAACTAAACATACCGTGTCTTAGAGATTTTCTCCGGTGAGTTTTCTCAGTTCAGCCCTTGAAGATTTTTTTGTTTCCCTTGTTAACCCGAAATTGCTTTCTGACAAAGTGTAGCAACAAACAAACAAACAGGCAAATTCACTTTGTCACATATCCATTTATAACCTCTTTCTAAAATTTCTTCACTTAAGCAAATTCAGACTCCTGTAAAATGAGACTAATGTGGAATTAATCATCTTACCCGCGATTATTTTTTTATATAATTTGGTGACTGATTGCTGTTCAAAGTTCAACCTTTTTGTCGGCTTTGAAATGAAATAGCTCCAAATGTAAACACGCCCCTTTTAAGTGCGAAAAAACAAAGACGGCATTCATAATTTAACAAAGTTAAGGGCAACAAATCTAAAACATAGGACAGTTTAAATGATGCATAAAGTGTATCGAATAACATGCAAAAACATTTAGAAGAAGCCTTTGCATATGTTTTTTATTGATTAAAGGTCCCTCTGTCAGGGCCATGGTCCACCGGTTTGTTCAGTTCGAAGAAGTCGATTAGCCTGAATTATACTTGTATAAATTGCGTTACTATCGTCATATTTGCATAATGATACAGTCTAAAATATCTGAGAATCTCTTTCCCGAGCATGCGCAGTGTTACCTGTTCGCCACGCCTGTGTTCGACAAACACTGTTCAAGGCCACACATTCTGACAGTCATTACAGAGGAAGATCTGCCGGTGTATTTATGGATTGAGCACGCCCCTTGGCCAAGCCTTATGGCTGTACACTAATGGAAATGCTTGCAAAGAAAACTACACTACGTGTTTACCTTTTCACTCTGGAGTTTACCTCAAGTGAGCATTTATCATGTAGTATCAGAATTTGACCAATCATAAGGAAATCCGCACAAATTTCAATTTTTATAAACATGCATTTTGATAGCATTTCACAGAATATAGTGATCCACAAAACTGACACTTCTACACACTGGTTTACAGGAAATTATGTAACTCTATTAAGACCCAGTTTATGTCTTTAGGCAAAATCCTCCCTGGGACAATTGGGACACTCCAATGATTTAAAGGCCGGTCTGCTGGTCGTTTGGACTCAGTATCAGAGCCTTGATTTCATGAAGATCGACATTTCAATTTCTTCCATAGAATTAACACTGAGAGCAGCGGCCGTTTGAATTTAAATTGTCGGCAAATTTCGGGTAGTTTGTCACTCTTATCCCAAACTTTGCACGGAGACCAATGATGTTCATTTTTTAGTCTAATAATCTAAGCTATGGTCAAAGGTTTGCTTGAGGAACGTTTGAGTAAACCTTTAATACAATTGTAGAGACGCGCATTGTCCTCAGGTAGTATGGTCCCCGAAAAGGAAAGATATAAACTTTTGCTCGAACTTTCCTAAAGTTAAACTTAAACCATTCACTTTCAAAAGCAAGAATAAAAATAAGTGGTCATCGTGCAAATTCCGGTATCAGAAAAGCAAAGTACCTTAAACTTACGGATATTTGAAATTCAAAATACACGCCATCCCTTCTCAACCCTATCGGGAAAATAAGACGCTTACTCCAAGAGTTTAAACTTAATCTCCACAAGTGGTACATAGGGAAAGCATAATGGAAAACTTTCGGGAGTCCGTATATCTGTCTCCACTCCGAGATGCCTTCTATCATAGGAAATATGATGCTTAAATGAAGAACTAATGCCCCTTGGACCTCGGCCATTTCGTTTTGCAAAACATCAAAAGAGGCACGCTGTGTCAAACAGAATAGCGAGTTCAACGGTCATCGGCTCTGTTCGCTGTCGGAGATGGTAAGGCGTAAGATCAGAACATTTTGTGTTTCCGTTAAAGAAGCCCCAGGAAATAAGGTAGTCGGTCGGGAATATAGTATTCCTTATTTGTTCATTTTTAGTTCAGTGTGACCCCATCAAAAACAGTGAAATTCGGCAAAATCATGCGTGATTCTTGAAAATGAGAAAAATAGTTAGGATCCGGAGGGTTTAAAATAGGGTAGGTCGGGGTTTTTTATTTGGTCTACTTAAAATTCGGGCAACGTGCTCCTTTCCTCCCCCTCGTTTATGTCCACAGGTCTAAATCGATAGTAATCGCCCCTTCTTTGCACTGACCGTGGTGAAGCTGTAATACTTTGTAATCACCAAATCAGATAGATTATCGCGTAAAGTGCATACGCGTGTGTGCCGTTTCTAAGCACTGTCCACTCGCCTTAATTTCACACGGTTAATTTTCTAATAATTCCTGTTTCTGCTAACGTGGTATCACACTTTATCACATCTGACGTCCACTTGAGATGACGACAAAGGTATTTAGCATTTGAGTTTACAAGTCAGGATTTGACAGTCGAGCAGAGTGCAATTTATTATGCTTTTGATTACTTTTGCGCCCAGGTTCCCTGAGTATAAAGACTTACGGAGTCGATATTTGACGCATGCGATCGCCCCATTACGCACGTCTTCTTCACTTTCTTTCGGTTAATCAAAGGAGCATGCAAAGCCTTTAGGGAAATCGACATGGTTGAAGACATTCTTCGATATACATCACATATCATCGTTTCGCTTATCGTTTGGGGGCAGGGGGCTTGGACTGTCACTACGGTACTCTCCCTATTGTAAGCTAATGGGAATAGAGAATATTAAATACTAACTTAACAGTCTTTTGTAAAATTGCGAACCTACACACCAGCGAATGTCATACGCGACTATTACAGCCATTGTCCCGTTGCAAAGAATATGCTAAGTATAATCATTTGTTGCTGGTAATTAACATTCGAAAATCTTTATACTATTTTCAGATTTGCTGTCCAGTCTATGATACCTGGCAATTTAGGTGCGAGATTTTTGCCATAACAGTAACGGTTTGTTTTCCCTGATTAGAAACTTTTTTTCTTCGTTTCGAGATCCTCAAGGATGTGGTAGGAAGGCAACGATACACGTAGAGTGTTAACGTAAGTGCTACATACTGTGAATCATTCAGTTTACGAGTTAGATGTTTTTCTTTTACTGTTGAACATACCCATCCATAAGGCGAAAAGGCATAAGGCGAAGGTCTCAAGGTGTAATGGCATAGAACAAATAGACCTAGCACTTATGATTTACTTTTAAGAGACACAAGTGCCCCGGTTATCTACACTCATCTCATATACTTAATAGCAAAAAGATTTATATATGTAATGAAAATGAATAGTTTGAAACCATCGTTTGCTCTGTATTTGCTACAAATTAAACACAAGTACCGTTTAGAGTACGGAAAAGTGCCCTGGAAAAAGATACATTGTTGTAAATGGATTAAAATACTACCAACAATATATGATCATGCAGACCTGTACGTATACTGTCACACCTTTCTGACAAACACTGTAAAAGTTACCATTATTTTATTGATACAAACAAAACATCTTCATATTCAAAAATGTTTGCATGGCCTATATATTGAGTAAAAAAAAGCACAGCACATAAATTAATATCATGTGCATGGATAATGGAAGGTCAACTTTGTTCATGCATTGGATTGTCAAACGAAGACACAGTTATTATGCCGGTTGAAAATAAAGCCCTTCTACCTGATCTCACAATCGGGTCCCTTGCGTCGTTCAAGAATGATAATAAAACATGACAGTTTGTTTGAAAATCCATCTAAGAAGCAATTACACTTTCATAGCCATGTCGTTCAACACCCCGTTTGCATATTCTTGCCACGTGTTAATACGACATTCTCTTTATTATTAAATTACAATAATATCCTATGGCAAGGAGGTCACTGCAAATGTCGGCAGTGGCCCCCTGCATGGCTATGCAAGGGTTACTCGAAACTAGACATGTTAAGATGAATCTACAGCGTGACTCACATACATTTGTTCTTCGCATATTGAAATTTCATGGATAGGTGTTGATAACACAACCCAGTTTTTCGAATGTTCTCGCAATCTGCCATGCATGCATGTGTACGAAATTTGCAGAAAGGGTCGCCTATCTGTATTCAATATGCATTTATTACTTTCCGAAATCTGCTCGTCCTTTGACTTCAAAAGTTTGCGACTTCTACAACTAGATTTAAAAGTTTGCGATGTTAAGAGTCCAGTGAGAATAACAATTTAGGTTTCCTAGGACATAGTCTGGTGTGATGGGCCTTAAAGTCGAAACAGCAACTAAGAACACAGGTTCTACGGTTGAACTCACTGGATGTGGATGAGACGCCATCTTGATTAAGTATTAAATTGCAATATCCTAAGCAAGGAAAAAGGCGAGCCTCCATGCGATAGAACCGATAAGAGTTGCCATGGACATAACTCGCTTAACAAAGGAAAAAAATCAAAAAGGATCGAATGAGATGCATTGATACTGTGATAAACCTAAGAAAACTAAAGTTAAGCAGTGGAAAGCACCAGGTATATTTGCCTTGTGCCAACCACGTGATATGTTGCCATGAAGAGACAGATTTTACAGCAAAAGCTTTGACTATTTAGGTATTTGTGTACTGATGACTTGCCATGCGTATTTAACCAAAGAAACACATTTGGTATTTCCTTATCAAAGGTAATCTCATATCAACGCAAGTCGATAAACTCATAATCACCGGTTGTGAGGGTTGATTAAATGTTGGTTAGACCAGTAGATTTGCCTCTAAATCGCCTTTTCTACACCATCGAATTTTCCCGGGCCGATGGAGAGAGATACTATGTGAAAAGTGTTTAATGCACAAATTGCGTCCTCTAAATCGATTTGCGCAAGGCACGAAACGAACTCGCGCGAGAGAAACGCAATGACAGCCTACAAACTTACTAAGGCGCCATTAGCTATCCCTTATTGTGTATTTGCCTTTTAAGTTTGAGGCATGGCCATGTCTTTTTGATTCTACAGGTAATTTTGCAGACGGGCAAAACTGTGAAGTGTTCTGACTCGTCAATGTTACAAATGTATACCCTTTCCTTTTACTATCTGTCTGCAGGGGCCAGATCTTGACATGGCATCACATTTTGATGGACAGTATCTAACGTAGATACTAAGAAGCGTGGAAATATAAAAACCAGAGACTGGCGTCGATTTAATCCCTTCCTTCTGACGTCTGAATGTACACATCATATCAAGAGATAAGTTAACTAAAATGTTGCCATAATCACGTATACGGTTCAGGGACCTGAAGTTATCAAGTGCTTGGTTTTAACCAAGCCTACCCAAGCTGACAGAGTTAACACACTGGAGAGTGGAGAGGAAATGAAGTAGCTTTGGGAAGATACAGATAATTAGTTGCTAAAATATGGACATAGTATGTTTCCGTGTTTAGCTGAGACATAGTTTGAAATCAATGTATTAGAGGCTATCCAAAATGTTACTGCTTTTACAGTAGCCGAGGGGTTTTCGATACCCGACTCAGAAAACTCTCTCGACTTCAATAGCTTCGATATGAGCCTTTACAAGCGTTAGACCAGAAAAGTGTTGTTAAAATTTGAGAGGACAATTATCTGTCCCCTAGGTGCGTTCCACCTGAATCAAAAGATAGTTTGTAGCATCTCTTGACGACAAACATTATCCTCTAACATCAAATACACATTTTTGCACTACCTTGTCTGCTACTCTTACGATGAATGCCCTTCTACCCTCAAAGTTCACACCAAAACTTCACTTCTGATCTCGGCAAACTGGATGCTATTCCATCTATACCTACCAAAGGTACATATTCTTTCCGGCGATTAGAAAAAAGTTCAACATCTCTTTTCATTCTATATTGTAATAATAAAAGGCATTGCGATACAGTATAGAGCGAAACTATTGCATAGTATTTTTGTGATATGAAAAAAATCAAAGATGTGTTTGTCTCATTGTTTACTGCCATTGTTAACGAAAACAATGTTTTTTTTTGCTGATAAACAGTATTGTAGGAGCGTGAAATTTGTGTGTTGCTCCTCAGTATTTGACAAAATGAGAGCACAATGGTTCGTCACCTTTCTCCATCGCGAATTATGAGCATAGATTGGTCTGTACATATATTTTTGGGCTCGGTTTGTGAAGTCGGAGTTTGTTTGACATCCGAATGTTCAGGAAGTTGATAATTACTTCCATTTTTCAGTTTTGAACTCGTGACAATTGGCAGCCATATTACACAAAAATCGCACCTTCATGGCGTGAAGTGTTCAGAACGAGGTCAATTTCAATGCGACCATTATTGATCTATATTTATAGTATGGCCATCAATATAGTATCGAAGAAGATATCGATGTCAGGAAGGTGTGAAAGAAATTGTGATGAGACTTTTGTCTCTGTTGAAACGGAACGACGGTTCTTTGAGACGTGACTTGATATTTAAATTATCCTCACCTATGCGAGAAATAAGGTCGGAGAAGGTTGTTAATCAGTGGGACCGAGTTATTATATGCCATTATGTTTACACACGCAAGCACTTAAGTCAACCACGTACAACAACGACAATTTCATGTTGAGACGAGATGAGTTTTGCATGAACTCATTATACCAACGATACAGATATACAAGGTTGAGCTATTTGACAGTACGTTGCAGGGAAAAAGTACAAGACGTGTTTTTTCACTCCATCTGTCGGAGAAGGCTGTCTAATGCTGCATGGATATGTCCATGCAAGACGACGTTTCACCTGGCGGCCGTTTGCTAATATTCACATACAACTGCCGCATCTCTTGATTTTGTTTTTGCAAATTACCAATAAATTTTCGGTTGTTACAGTTTTCCGTTCTTTTTTATTGACCCATCTCGGCGGAGTAACTTTGTCGCCGATACTATCCTCTGTAGGTCCGTGCCTGGTGGTCCATCACTGGGTAACGAATATTGAGTTTTGCTTATTTCGGCTGATCCTATTAGGCTATTCGTCACGCTGTATTTGGTCTGAAAAGGAGCAATCATTTGCGCTAGGATCTACCTGGCAAAGTAACAGTTTTCAGGCGAAATTAAAGACAACAATGCGAACAGGAAAGGGTCGAAAGTTAAAAGAAAAAATGTACAGCGTATTTGAATCTTTCGGAGCTGCCGATTGGTCATTGGTTCCGCGTTATCGGTTTCTATAGGTGATATGTTACCCTACGGACCATTAAAAGTAAGAAAGAAAGAAAACTACTTTATTCAAAAGCGTCTTTCACAATGATCATAGGTTACACTAAAAAACACACACACACACACACAAATCTGCTTCTTTTCAATACGTTACATAAAGGTTCATGCATGAAGCACTTAACAGTCGCCGACCTCTCAATGGCAGACACCGATGTTATTGATTGAAACACAAAACTATCCAAGGAGACAGCTGGTGTTTTACCGGAATGTTTCTATGAATGATTTGATTTTATTAACTAAGTGTGTTGTATGACTTTCTTTTGACCCGCAGTTTATGCATAACATGAGCATTTCATGCGATGGCTTTGTAACGTGTCAGTGAAGAACATCAATTGTGACACGTACATTGTAGGTCATGTGATCACCTTAAGAACTATATAGAAGTTTATGAATGGATCAAGTCTTTTATCTTTAATTCATATGATTGAAGCTACGCTTTTAAGGTATTATTAAAATCTCTATACTTTGACAAAATCGCTAGTGCTCTATCTCTACCGCCTGACAGTATATAACTCCTAGACATAAAACGAGTATTAATTTTTAGAACTAAGAGCCAATACTTGGATTGTGTATCTGGACGACCTCTTGCTTCCAATCCCCAGATGGGAGACAGTGAACTGTAATACACGGTGGAGACACATTAAGCTCTCAGTCTTCACAGTTAACACTCGTTTACTTGTTACATGTAGACGTTACATACTGTCTGCTGTAAGAGATAGGAGGCTTACGATCCATCCATCCATCCATCCATCCATCCATCCATCCATCTATCTATCTATCTATCTATCTATCTATCTATCTATCTATCTATCTATCTATCTATCTATCTATCTATCTATCTATCTATCTATCTATCTATCTATCTATCTATCTATCTATCTATCTATCTATCTATCTATCTATCTATCTATCTATCTATCTATCTATCTATCTATCTATCTATCCATCCATTCATTTATCTATCTAAATGGAACCTCGTATGCCCAAGTACGCTTCAGAAAATGCGTGCATATATTCGCATCTGCACCGCTAACCTTTACTATCATATGCTCGTCTCTTTCTATCTCGGTTTGAATGTACCTAAATTGTCTCGTTGACACTACACTGCACTAGATGTTTTCTTGACCTTGCCACTACAGGTTTGCATTCATTCGTGTATTCCGTGTGAAGACAACTCCTTCGTTAACTCAAATCATGACGTCACAACTTGCGAGTGCGAGGGAACAGTCTGAAGATGGATATTATCAAATGTGCAATAAAAGTGTGGTACGCACCTTTATATTGATAGCTGAGAATGGTTGTCAAACGTTGGAATGTGTACACTTTGTGCAATAGTATGCGCAGTCAGATTTGCAGCTGTTTAAATGTGATACATTTGTCTATAATAAATATATGTCTGTATGTATCAGTGTGTTAATGTATGTATGTATGTATGTATGTATGTATGTATGTATGTATGTATGTATGTATGTATGTATGTATGTATGTATGTATGTATGTATGTATGTATGTATGTATGTATGTATGTATGTATGTGTGTGTGTGTATGTATGTATGTATGTATGTATGTATGTATGTATGTATGTATGTATGTATGTATGTATGTATGTATGTATGTATGTATGTATGTATGTATGTATGTATGTATGTATGTATGTATGTATGTATGTATGTATGTATGTATGTATGTATGTATGTATGTATGTATGTAGTGTGTATGACTGCTTGTACGTATGTATGCGAAAGCATGCATCTATAATGAGCTCAATCTATCTGTCTGTCTGTATGTCAGTCTGTCTATCAGTCTATCGATCGATCGAACGAACGATCGAGCTACCTCTAGACCTATCTATTATCGATCGCAAAATCGAGAAAGGCATCTAAACATAGTTGCGATCATCTCGCTTTGCTTATCGTCTATAACTTAAAGTTGCAGCTGTAGAGATACGGAGGCCGTTCTAACGTAGTTAGGTATCAATTATCTTGTCCAAGATGTAATTCTCGTCAGAGTGCAGGTTAACTAGATATTCGTCATTGCCCGTACCAATTAAACGATCCAATTGAATTACAGCAGAGGCGAACGCGATTTGAATTGTTAATTTCTTCAGCGATTGAAACGTGCTCTCCAGAAATCCTCGTTGATGTTACAAAATTTTGTACGGATCACTGACACTTTTCTTTGCTTGTATTGAGCGTACAGTATAATTGCAGGTTCAAAAGGCTGGCAATGAACCCAGTTGTAATCAAATTACCGAAGTCGTGCGTTAATGTATCGTCACGCTGAAGAATTTTAGTCTCGTGTACCGGATATACAAGAATATTAAGCAACGATTCGATCAATGTGAGAAAATTGAATAGCTTTGTTACGTAAGGAATACAGAGTGACTGTGGAAACTCTATCCCTCATAAAGATATACTTCTCTGTGGAGAAAATATTGAATTGTCTATTTAAAGTGAAATCCGCTCAGAATGACTTTATCGGTTTATCATTTATGCAAACGCATGATTATTTATTGAAAACGTGCTTCTCGGCTGCTGCCGTGATCCGAAAACTATAGTCTAAATCCTTAACCTTTAAATGATGTGATTCATTTCATTCACGAGAGAGAGAGAGAGAGAGAGAGAGAGAGAGAGAGAGAGAGAGAGAGAGAGAGAGAGAGAGAGAGAGAGAGAGAGAGAGAGAGAGAGAGAGAGAAGGAGAGATATTCGGCCACGTTCATGTCAAGATGTCTTCGGATTCCGGATTGACAACGACTTTTCATTACCTCCATTGTGCCTTGGTCTTGTATACGAACTGACATCTAACCAAAAGGTTTCGGCAATGTTACAAAAGGTCAGAGATTTAAGGAAACGGAAATTACAGAAAATCGTCGTAATTGTGGTTTCGACGTTGCTGTAAGAGCTCTTTAGTTTGATCACAATTTGTCTCCTAGAGGTTTAAGTATCCCACAACATTTACACAGTTTTGCAACTTATTTTGAAGTCGACGAAGAGAGGAAATACATGATTCTTGGAAATGCACAGTGTTTAAACCGAATACCAACAGGCACGGATAACCACAAATATTCAACGATGAAAGGGCAATGTTTAAATCCATTATGAAAGCCAAGTGTGTTAGAACTGACAGTACCAAGGCCAGGGTCAACGATCGCCACGCAGCAGATGCATCCATAGACAATTTATTCTGATTGGAAAGGCCTCCAGGGCCCTTCTTTGCTTGTCGCTGGCATTGTTACCTTTTAGAAACCAGCACGATGCACAAATGGTCTACTAAAACCTTAAACAGGAATTCTTAAAACAGCCAAAGTACATACTCGTCCAAGAGTGACTTTTGCTATTTAAATGTTCTACATGTCTGTCGATTCATAATATGGAAATGACAATAGATAGATGTTCCCAGGGAGATTGAATTGTCTATGAATGGAGACAATAAATGTATCAAGTTGTACAAGTTGCTTTATTCCACATTCATCTCCTTGTATGATTTTATCTTTGCTCACATGTCCCATATATTACTGAATATGTTCCTTTAATCCATCACTACACGTTAGGTTGAACTCTATGTTATCGTACACAATATGAAATAAGAAACTACGTACAAGCTCGCACTTGTTTGTAGAATTGTGTTCAGACGTTCAAACACATATCCGCGAGACACTCTCTACAGTTGTGAATGGCGTTACCCGGGAACATGTTCTGAGTTTGAACATCTCACGTTGACTTAAATGGCATAATTTATTGGAGGGGTTAAGGTAGAGTACGCCTCGGGGAAAGATATTCTGATTCTCAATTTCTTACATTACCCTTTTGGTATACAGCTTGTCGGAATTCATTTGTAGCTAGTGGAGTAAGTCAAGTATTTAGCGTCTTATCTTTTTGAATGAACACGGTTGATACGGGGATGGAAGCCATTTTGATTTTTATTGGTATGTTTTGGATGATTTGTTTCTCTGATATCACATTTTGCGCCGTTATCTAGTTTTCACCCAGGATGGCATCAAAAGGGCGGATTTTCCCCCTTTACCAGAAAATTTAGGGGGAATTACACCAGTTCATGTGTTCTACTTGTATCTCTAAGGTATGACTGAAACCATTTCATGGGGGCTGGTTCCCCCTAGAAAAATTACTAAGGGTGCCAACATATCAACAGAGAGGGAATCCCCCTTCCCCTCTCTAGAAGAAATACTGTGTTACCCTTGATCTTATTCATAACTTCGAAAGGAAATGGTTTCAAGTTGCCTTGAGGAATATTTGCGAAAAGGTTGAGCCTTTGAATTTCCAGGCGTGTACTACCTTAATGTAATGTTTTGATTTCAATACAGCCAACACAATATTTTCCCGACTTTGCCGAGGCACAGACATATAGAGAGACAGACTGGCAACGGGTATTGTTCAAGGTATGAAGCGGTTACGTAAGCCCTCTATGTACGCCTCGCCTCAGGCAGCTTTCGCCTCTCTTTTCCGAAGAGTGCCGACCATCCACCTTTCGGCAATTTCCGGATTTTCGTCAATTTTTAAGCCAAAGTATGTTCGGCAAAGTCTGTGTTGTTGTTGTCGTGTTGAGCTGAGCGGAATTGACGTGCTGGGGGAATGGGAAAATTTGAGCTTCGAGAAAGTGAGTTTTACCATTTGAAAAAATCCTCTCACATTTTTATGAATATATAATGAGTGTGTACTCAATAGTTTACGGTCAGTCATATCGTCTTTAAAAGTTGGTCATGGAAGGATGTGTTTATGAAACTGCTGGCGTGTTATGTTTTGATTGGCGTGAAGCAGTGTTTCTGCCACGAGAGCTCACAGAGTAAGTATGGTTGCTACGCGACTGGTAGCACGATGCCATCTCGTCGTACTTTTCGCATAATCTCGTGCAATTGTCAACCACAAACAATGTCTCCAAAAAATATAACACTTATGAAGCTCATTTTAATATGAAAAGACCATAGTCTACCGAGACGACCGTGAAACAAAAGGCATGCCGCGTTGCTAGTCTGTCTTTCTATTTGTCTGTGGCCGAGGTAACTACAGAGGAATTATGTGTGGCCACCGTTCACCTATCTATGGACTCTTGAAACCGTCATTTCCGCTCTCACTGACAATTAGCGCTGATGTAAAAGATGCAGAGACCTTCTTCTAGACGTCATTCCGGATCATAATTGTAAAAAATATTGGGCTTTTTATCGAAGCCTAATAGGGCAAAGAGTTGAAATGTTGTCAACTTCGTATTAAAAGAGTGACGCATTTTGCCAGATATGATTTGTTCCAGCTTTCGGCACACACAATTTTTCTCTAATAATAATAGCAACCCTAGGTTCAGTCACATGTATAAAATGCTGCAAATTAATGGCAATTGACATTTATCGTACGCAGTCTTTCGTTTAACAAGCATGAAATAACGTGTTTCTCCAAGCATGTCTCGTTATCTAGAGCTAAGCAATCTCTCGTAGGTACATCCAATTAAGCATAAGATTCCCTCAGAACTAATTGCTTGACACTTTGAGTATTGTAGAAAATAAACTCGCCTTCGATTGCACTGCTCTCATGGCTTTACAATCCCGCCACTTAGTTAAAGAATCTGCAATCTCCAACTCTATTGAAAACTCTGATAGCTTTATAAGGTAATGTTTTCAAAGCAAAGATCTCTACAACATTAATGATCTCCCGGGAGATCCCCTTGACGCAATCATGTATCTCGGGAAGTTGTCCGGATACGCCTCGGGGTTGTCACGTAATTCTCCACGTTTTGAACGCGAACTTGTCATGTTTTCTCGTGGCTCATGTCCACAGTTAACAACCTATCTTCGTTGCTCAATCTCCCAGTTATCAAACCGTTTACTTTCCACCTTTTTATTTACGGTATGTAACTTATACTCGCTCGATAGAACATTAACAGTTTGTATATTCATCCATTCTGCATTAAAGATGTTTGGACAAACATCAACGTTCGTATAGAATAGTGAATTGAAGTAAATTTTTAGAAGACAGTATCTGACTGATAGTCCGACTCTCAAATTTTTACAGTTCTTTTCTGATATACCACTTGTGGGGGCTCATTTTAACCCTTTAAGGCTGTAATTTTTCCCACCAAAATTTTAGTGCATAATTTTACCAATTTTTATGAATTTTTCCGTGAGTCTTTTAATAATTTTGGACAAAATGGACATCATCTTCCATTGGCTATAGCTTTCTATCAAAATTTCGATAAAATTCAGAAAAAAATTGACTTAGATATATTTTGTAGAGGCGGCAAAAATTGACGTTGGCGCTCAAGGGGTTAAAGCTCCAGGTGAAAGAAAACTTTATTTTTCTCTTTAGAGTTAACACAGGGATGGCGGCCATTTTAAATTCTAAATATCGGTAAACTTTGGGTTATTTGTTTCTCTAGTACCAAAATTTGCACGGTGATCCCCGAATTTTATTCTCGATTTTTATTTTGGTTCCTTAACGCAAAGTTGAGCAAAAGTTTAAGCCTTTCTCTTTCGAAGCGCATACTACCTTAACAAAATAAAATCCAATTTCACCGTCATTAGCTGAACATCTCATCTATCGCGAAATATATTTCTGTGTCTGTGATGACATATGCACGCCACGCTAAACTAGGTGTCGCATTAAATTATTGGAAAATTTGCAATTCTAAGTGCCTGGCACCATGACCACTATAATGAATGATAGCTGCCTAAAACAATAATGCATATTGCAGTGTTGGTTACTGAATATAGGAAGTACAGTGTATCATACCTTTTGTATCATATTTCACTGAGTGGGCAAGTAATTTCAAGATTTTATATGAAATATATCTTAGCTGCATTTTAAGATATTATACATACGTTACGCATGCGTTATGTTCACAATTACGAGTGTAGTGCTTGGAGGGTGCATAATCAAGGCTCTTTTAAAAAGTACAGCAACATAAGGTGACGTAAGTTGCGAAATAAAATAATGAAAATATAGTGACAAGTGGCAGTTATTGATTCTGTAATAAACACAAGTACATATCATAATACATGAGTCGGCGCAAATGTACGCATATTCTGAACCCCCGGGTCCTTTGACTATTCAATTATCCTTTGAGTATTTTACATCGACATTCTATAAATTTGTTTTGCTTTAGATGAATCGTTTCTGGGAGCGACACATCGAGGACTCAGTGAAAGTAAGACGAAACTCGGGGTAATTTTTTCCAATGTTTCGCAGATCGGGGAAGAAAAGATTTGTTCCTTTCCTTGCATTTTCAGAGACTGACTATTATTCAATTTTTTACTGTATTATTCAATTAACAGATCACTTTAAACAGAGCAATTTATGAAATAAATCACCTTCACACTGAATCAAAGACCTAACATTGACACACTATGGCAAAATGAACGAGTTACACCAAGAGTGTCACCGTGTTTGGATTTCGCAAGTAGTCAAGTTGTCTAACGTCACAACTTTATGCGATTTAGAATAGAGTCGCCAGCTTTTAGCTAGATCAGAGCGACCAGCAAGCTTGATTGAGCACGTTGGCGTCAAAGGTGTTCGCAAGCGATTTCTTGGGAGGGGGAGGGGCAACATTTCCTCATATCGGCGGCCGAGGCAAGGCGAGCAAAATGTAATCATCAACGAACGGGAAATAATAAAAAACTCACCCGGCGGGCAGCATTCAGTTGTAGGTGGCAGTTGCTCGCAAGGATTTGTCCTGTGAGATTGCAAAATTGCACGGCAGGAAGAAGGCACTTTTATAACGGGGAGAGGGCGAGCAGAGATTTTCCCTGGTATAAAAGGGGGGGGGGGCAAGAATATCAGGCGGGGTGGAAAGTTTTAAAATAACACGATTGGAACTAATTTGGGATAATTGGATTTTCATATTTTTCAAATTTCTCAAAAGTGTTAGGTGCCATATAGCTGAATGTTGCGATGTTACAAAATACTCATAAAATCAAGTGTGTAGGTTACATTCGAAGATTGAATCGACATTACTTCATCATCAAATTATCCCAAATTAGTTCCAATCGTGTTAAATTGTAGCAGGAGAGCTGGTATAGTTGCTGACAGTTTTCTCTGTCCCTCTTCAAATTTTTACTGTTGTTCAAAAATCAAAGAATATTGTTTTCACGGGTAAAACACACCGGCCATGGTTACGTCTTCGCGAGTTTTTGTTGGCTGTCCCCCTGTGCCCTACATGCGGAGTGGAAAGGTTGAAGCAAATCGATCTACAGACTTGTCGTACGGAAGGTCTACTGTGCATGCGCAACAAAACATGTCTGTGTTAACTGAATTTTCCTTGATTCAATCAACGATAGCGGCGGACGGAAGACGACTCTGACACAAGACAAAACTAATATGAGTCAGACACGGTACGGTGTTTTATTGCGTGTATTGTATTTCGCTCCCGTCTATGTCTAGATAATGGAAGATGCTCGATACTGCGTCAGGTATGTGTGTGTGAAACCTGAATGAAAGTTCTTAATGTAATCTAAGCGATGCTTTCCTATACGCAGGCGGTTTGGGAGGCAATATCAGCATTCGGCCGGGGGTTTCTTTGATGACCGTTTACTCCCCCCTTTTCGCATACACGGTCTTCTGGCAAAAAAAGGCATTGACGACATCAATAACACCCTTCGGAACGGATCGATTGCGCCAGGGACGGGTCGGTCGCGCCAGGAGATTCGGCACACGGCGGTAAGGCTGTGGTAGGCATTCCGAATTATATGATGTATCTGGTGAGCGTCTCCCGTTAATTTTAAGTTTAGAAGTACGTTGCTGACATTAAGTCACAATACCTGTAAAAAACAAATATTCATCTGATAGAAAGACATGGAAACCGTAGGTATCACTTGAATGTTTGCATTTGAAAAAGAAAAACTCGCAGCCAAAGACATGTTATGATAGACTTCACAATTTAGAAGAATTGCCGTCTTCACTTGTTTTGCCCGATTCAAGGACAGCTTCATTTTCTCATGAAGTAATAACGAACCGTAAAAAAGTTCGATTTTTAATTTGCCCACAGCAAAATTAAAGCAACGGATGAAATAAATACGGTGTACCTGTCAATCATCAAAACATAATTGTTTTCAGATCGGACAGTAGGTTAGTAGGGCCATGGGGGCAATTACTTGTAGACCTAACCACACAAATAATTGCTTTAGCGCGGTAACCTCTAGGGTCGAAAGTCATATCACGACCACTGAGAGATATTCAATCTTCAGGCGTACTCAACAAACGACTGGGCGTCGACTTGGGCTGACATTCGCCGTACTTGAGAAGTTCAGAACATACGTTCAGCCCTAAACTGTTGAACTTTTGAGCAGTCACGCTTTGATGAAGCCGTGCAATCCATCTCAGATCTACGCTACATTATATCTAAGGTTGCTCGTTGCAGGTTTTGAACAGGACGCAAACTCAACATCGCGCTAAATACATGTATTTCCTTTTACCTATATAATCACATTATTTAATCATAAATTGATCCTATTACTAAGGCTTGTATATATACAAACAAAAGCAGTAAAAGCCAACTAACAATTTACGACAAAACTAGCCAAATTCCTTTAGAAACACACAAAGAGACATTCTCCGGCCGTTTGTTTAGACATAGACCTTAGGAAAACCCCCACGAGGGTCTATGATTTAGGCGATGTCAAAGTTGCAATTCTTCTTTTGACAATATCTGATTGAAAATCTCCGAACGTTTCAACTTTGACGGTCAGGGCAGATTGTCTCTTCTTTTCCGTGTGCCGCCGTGATACTTACAGCCATGATGCCAAATACCTTTCTTTCTGTTATGTCTTACTCGTTTCTGGCACACGTCTGTACACTTTTCGTCTTTCTTTAACTTGAGAGAGTCGAGTGAAAGAGCGAGACAGGCCAAGAGCCCCTGCAGTCTTTATCAATGCAGGAAGGTAGCACTAAGAGGCCGTCTGGAAAACCACCTATTTGGCCGATAGCAGTATCAGAGTGCTGATCACAGTCGCCGTTCGCCTCTCCATAATGTAAAATCAGTGTTTCAAGTAACTTGGAAAGGTTTACTCACGTAACGACTTCTCCGTGCCACGAGACTCAAAATCTGGATGGATCGCATGTCGTACAAATTACCGGTTATTGCTCGTTATCTTCCGGAGGTGACATTTTATGGTAGTAACTGGTGCATTTTCTCCGGAAAATGGACAATTTTTCTCACATAACTTCAAAATCAGTGTAAAAAAACCGCGATGGTTAACGTCAATGCTGGACATAAACGTGCTTTGCTGTTCCCGCCAAAACTGTACACATGAAATATATCGAAGTGAAGAAATATAAAGATACAGTGTTTGAACACCTCTAATCAGACAAAACATTATCCGAATATCTATTCAAACATCAGGCATAGAAACGTCGGGGATTCCCCATGAGTCACGTGTCATACCTCCCTGAAAATAAGGTCAATGATCCAACAGGTGTGTGCGGGAAACGTTGGCAGCTGCTCGTGCCATTGTGGTCTTTGCTTGTCCGAGCATGTCGAATGTTTAGCTTGGCACAAACGAGTCCCCTAGGCCGTCTGCTTTCCGGACAAGCATATTATTCGTACCTATTCTACAACACTTGCCACACTTGGTACGTCGGCACTTAAATCAAAGAAGCACGAGGAACTGTCGACAGTCTAACTTTTTGGAGGATATCACGAAATGGTAGATGAAATACTGTACCTACAAGACAAACGATGCATCAAAGCATCAAAATTTTTTGTAGAATGCGACCATCTTTTAATGTGATCCAAAGATTGATGTGTGTCGCGCGTCATACGTCGTGCGCAGGATGTGCTCACCCTTTCCGAAAAACCTGACACCAATTATTGGCTTTACAACCAGATATCGTACACCTTTTCTCTGCTGTCTTGTTTTCTGTACTTTGCTGGTAAACTACTAGTATTCCCAAGTGTGTGTAAACTTGAATATAGGATTCACTAATTTTCGAATCATCATGCTAATTTCTTTTCCTAGACACGAGATGGATCGACATATCCTCGTGACGTCATCAACTTCACATACAATCTCATAGGACAAACCATCACAGTCAACAATAACTCGATGTATACCTCCCAATCTGAGTGTCATCTAACACGTGGCATTATGAAGATCATACGTTCACCCTTGGCGTCTCACCCCTGTGCAGTGTTACGGAACGTCGCGTCGTATTGTACATAGAGATTTGTCATCGACTTCAATGTTCAACAGATTGCGTAGATTCTTCATATCGCAATTTGATGAGGAAGATAAAGCTCGCAAGGGCTCCTCTTAAATATCAAGTCCAAGGCCACAAGGAGAATTTTTATGTTACGGTCGGACTAAACGTGCACAAGGGGAGAGCGGGTTTATCGGGCACAAAGATATCGTCGAAACTGACACAAAATATCAATGTCAGCCTTATTTTACATTTTAGAAGTCCCATTTATGATGCAGTGTTTTCAGGACATTTAAAACTCCATACCAGCACAAGTGGAACGCCCGCTCTTGTCAAGATAGTCGAAGTGTTTCTCCAGATTTTCTCCTTCCGGTCAAATTTTGAATACCTGATATTCCCCCATAAGTAGAACCCTTGGTTAACTAGCGTATAAACCCTAGGTTTCAATGATTGAGAGGACAGATGCAAGTATTTTCTCATGTTAATGCTCTGCAAACACAGTGCTGTCTATTATTTTTTACGAGAATTTCTGCCTCTGATTAAATATCTTCCCTATTATTACGACAGTTCACATCATGGTTGTCACCGAGCGCCGCGGGAAAAAAATGCAGCACCTATTGGAGGTATATTGCCGCAAGACAGTTTGTGAGTGTTTGCGCTCGAAAAGCAAAGCAGTTATGTTTGTTTGATGATTTCAACACAGCAATATTGGCTTGTTTGTATTAATCTGAAGTTCTCTGCGAAGAGAGTATGCGATTCCACGGCGTAGCCCACTAGTTCAATTTTCTTGATCAGTTTGAGGTAACCATCATTTGTTAGAATAATCATCCAATCGATTTTTCTGGCGCCTTCCAGTAATAAAAAAGTGTGGTCTTTCCGTTTCTACGTCAGCGCTCCGGTAATCAAGTATGGCGGGTATTACATCGCTTAAATCAAGTGCAATTTTGACTTCCGTGAACCCACACACGGTGTTCATCTGTAATGCATAAACACGTTGAAGGTGAAAAGCGGTGTCACTTTTCGCTGGCATACAAATAATGGCACGCCAACGTAGACCTCTGGGAGGGTATCGAAGGCGCCGAAAGAAAATAAAAACAGCTGCTATGACGTCATGAACATTTCAGGAATTGCGTTTGTTTCCATGCCTCCTCCAGCTTTTGACCTTTGGATCGTCCCGTTGAAATGTCACAATATCCAATAATGTCATCAATTTCCTTCTTCTACGCAAAACCGTCTTGGTACATTTCATAAAAAGACGGGGGGGGGGGGACTTTTCTCATATGAATGAAGGCTTTCACTGTCTTTACCATGCTTTTCATGCATGAGTAGCTTTATTTGACGTTTGCCACATGTCAACAAACGCACATACACATAATATTACACATACACATGCACGCATGCATGCCTGCCAGTCTGCCTACCTGCCTGCCTACCTACCTCCCTACCTACCTCCCTACCTACCTACCTACCTACCTACCTACCTACCTACCTACCTACCTACCTACCTACCTACCTACCTACCTACCTACCTACATACATACATACATACCTACCTACCTACCTACCTACCTACCTACACCTACATACATACATACATACATACATACATACATTTGTCGGACTACGCTTATGTCTGTACATTAGTGGCAAATTTATAGTCTCATCGACTTGTTATGCTATTCACTGAAAGCAAATACGTAATCCTCGCTTTCTCTCGATTCCTAAATCCTACCGAATGACTTTATCTCTTTCTGTCTATAGGGAGTGCTTGCTTTTCCTGTTTTGCGGATAATCGCTATCTCACATCTTCGCATTCCAGAGAGAGTTGCGGAAGAAGTATTACGCGGAACCTGCTGTTCATTGTCCAACCCGACACCTTTGAGACCCTTGAGTGCCAGGTTTTCGCAAAAGATCTCACCAGGACAAATTGATTTGGCGCCTCCAAGTCTTTACAACAACACTTTTAGCGCATTTCTCTTATGATAGTTCGTCAACAACAGGAAGTGTCATTTCATTAGTTAGAATTCTGATTAGGAATCGGCGTCCCGTTATTGTTTAATAAAACATTGTGCAGCTTTCTATGCATGTATAATTAGTTTCGCTGAGCAGCTACGGAAGCCACGGTCCCTCCACGAGGACCGTGCAGAAGCCAATCACTAAATCGCCTTAGTCAAACATCATTATCATTTTAGCTAATCTTTACATTTTTATTAGTTTTTCAAAAGATAATCATTAAGGAGCTAGAGAATGAAATTTGACTGTGTTTAAGCATGATTCAGAAATTTGAACGTTATTACAATACATCGAGATCATATACGAAAGGAGGAACGAAATTCTATATAGAACCTCTCAGGCATATAAATGTACGCCATCAAGGATCCTTGAATATTTTATTGTCAATACAAAGGTAAATTTCATGAGTAATCTTGCTTTCCTAGAACGACGAAAAAATAAATAAAAGTTTTAGCCTTAAGGTAGTATGGGCCTCGAAAGTGAAAGACTTCAACTTTTGCTCAAACTTTCCTCAAGGATGCAACCATTCTCTTTCAAAATCAAGAATAAAAATCGGGGGTCATCATGTAAATTTTGTTGATAGAGAAACAAATAACCCAAGATCTACCGATATTTGAAATTCAAAATGGCCGCCATCCCTTTTATAACTCTATGGAGAAAAATCAAATTACCGAATTTCGTAAAAATAAGCAAATAAATAATTTTCTTACACCAAGAGCTTTAAAATGAACCCCCACAAGTGGTATATCAGACAAAATAATTATAATAGTTTGAGACTCCGAATATCTATCCCCGAGGCACGTTCAACCTTAATTTAAGGAAATGGTATTACTGCATAGTAACATTATGTAACGGCCTTAAACTGTTAAACTTACCAAAAATCGCGTTGCAAATATTTGTTTGAAAAGGATGAACTAGTAACCAAACTATTGTGACTGCATTACAGCCAGTTATCTGTTGATTATCATGTTTGTATGTTTTCCGAAGCGAAGTGAGTTTGTGCAAGATAAAAATAGTGATCATTAAGAAATGTGAATATAAACAGCAGGTTTACATTTTTACCATCTTTCAAAGTACTCTTACCAGAGAAAAATATAGGTCAGGAAGCGGTGCCGCATCTGTCACATTTATTGCTATATCGCTGCTTTAATTTTCGAATGTAAATATTTAATATGTTGATTCAATCTTCAGTGTATGATAAATGAAGAAAATGAAATATATCAAGTTACATGAACTTCGTTGGTAAAACGGAAAATGAATTCAAGTGTACGAGAAGGCCTGGGTGGATTATAATTTTTTGGCGGTCTGCATGTCTCGAAAGATTATCTAGGATTAGTAAATATTTTGTACGCTGTATTTCGCATTTCGAACAATTTTAAGATTTTTAAGATACAAAGATCTCGTAACAGATAGCGACATGTCATCCGTTGTCACACAATGCCAGAATTTCCAAGACAAACATCCTTCCACTTGGGTGGCATACCAAAATGACTTACGACCAAGTCCAATATGCATACTTATGCACCAGACACTCTTGAGATAGGCAACCAACGGTCATCGCTTTCAACACCTGAACACAACTGGAGATAAAGAGGATTTAGAATAATGTGAAGGGTCTCACTTTATCCAAAACATTTACGATTAAGCCACTTCACATTTCAAGATGACTAAAGATTACAATACACTGAACGACCGCGCTTTTATCTTTGGTGGCCGGCGCCGGGGAGAATCTACAGCTTCAGTCGCATCAAGTTTTGGCAAATAAATCGTCTGCAGGATAGAGTATGCCTCGAAGACAAATTTTGGTACACTGAAATATTTGCATTATTTCGCTGGTCTCATTATTAGGCCTGCGGAATAAAATAAGTTTTCACTGTCATTTTTCTTCAAAATCGATATTTTCCCGTACATATAACTCGTCGTTTTTCTTCAAAATCGATATTTTCCCGTACATATCATTCGGGCAATACAGCGGCCATTTTGAATTTCAAATATTGGTAAATGTTAGGTAATCCGTTACACTAAGCTCACCATTTGCATGGTGATCAATAATTTTAATGCTTGATCGTGAAAGGCAATGGTTTAAAGTTGCCTTGAGGAAAGTATAAGCAAACGTATAAACCGTCCTTTTTGATGTGCCTATAAACCCAATGGAGGTTGGCTCAAAGGCAAGCCATTCTCCGATCATTCCCGCCTGTATGAACGAGAATATCACCGTAGTATGATCAATCAACGTTTTGGTTATATTAAAGTCCTACTAGCTGTAACTCTTGCAATTTGTTGACCTCAAAATATCTTCCTATTCTCTCCTGGGTTTCTCTGAATTCTACCCTCTGAAGGGATACGGGCTTTTACTGCATTAGGAAAAATTCCTTTGTGAAACATTTGAGAAGTCAATTCAAATTTTAACAGTCATTTTGATTTCCCGCCATTTTCAAAAATTGATAATATTACAAAGGAAACAGAACAGACAATGTCACAGTTGAAAACATTCACCCCTAGGCATTACATTGGACTACTCTGAGCAGTTTGTGTGAAGATTTCAGGGCAGATATGCACAGTATCCAAGTTTTTTTCTTTTTCGCATTGGGCTGCGATTTAATGTTTGGGCAAACATTTAATCGCAGTGTAATCTTGTTCAAAATTGTAAATACAGTCCCAGCTGGTAGTTAATAACAATAAGTGTATACACACACCTAAATTAGTACATTCTCACAAACATATTTTAGTTTGAAAGTAAAATCATAAAAATAATGCTAAAGTGGGGCTTTAAGCATTACAGCGAAGACATTAGACACACCAACACCGGCCGCGATAAGTACTATTTCGATTACCGGACATGATGTCAGACGTATGTATGGCGCTGAACTTAAAAACGGTCGCTTTTAGAATAATTTTTTGCCGAATTTTTTGAAAGGTATTCCGCCTGTAAGGCACCTCCCTCGAGGACAAGGGACGAGAATGGGATTTCCTCGCGATTGAAAAGCGTTCTGCTCATTCTTGAAGAAAAGTCACATAATTGAGACAAATGGATTTACAAGGACATTGTCAATTACGAAAGCACAGACAAGTAAATGTGTACATCAAAGTCAATTCACTCAACTCATTGTATCGTTTTCCTCCTCAAAGAAGACCCCTCTTGTGCATAATTGATAAGAAGAAAAATCTTCCAACTCTAAACAAGCCTTTGAATGAAAATCGAAAAAAAGCTACAACAATAACATGGCATATGGCAAATCCCTATGGCCTGCCGTTTCAATGTCGGCATTGTATGAACTGTGTAGCGTGAATTCATGGAAACTGAACCCTCTCTGCGGAGAATTCACCACACTTTACAATGCGATTTCATCGTGGTGGTACATTTTAGCATGATCATAAAAAAGTTTTCGTACAGAAAACTTCACAAAATTCAATTAGAGCCCCAAAATTACAAATAATCAGGGATTTCGTGAACTGAGTAAGATATTAACTTTATTTGAAATGCGCACCAATCAGAAACGATGACGACTTCGATTATTCGATAAATAAAAGTTTTCAGATAGTCAGATTTTATGAGCAAATGGGGGAATGGAGGTTAGAAGTACAAACTAACAAACGAGCGAATGAAAATATGACGAACTGACTACTGACCTAATTGACCATTGGCTGACCGACTGACTGATCAAATAATTAATATCTACATGTAATTCATGAACTAACTACCTAAGTAACCAACTACTTACCTACCTAACAAACAAACAAAAACAAAGTAAATCACTACGATGCAAGAATCAATCAATCAATCAATCAATCGATCGATCAATCAATCGACCAATCCATCTGCGGATATTTGATTATTTATTACTATAAGATTTCTATGGGTATAAAATGGTATAGAGCGTGCGTTTGCAGTAACACTCAACAATTTCATGATGTCGAACTGGGATGCACGTGTGAGTGTTCCAGACCGAATCGTTCAAAGGACCTGTTGCCAATCGCATGCAAGACGCGCTTTAATGTTGATACGGTGTTACTGAAATATTTATGTGTTGATAATGGGCACAGATCAGTTATCCATGAATTGGAATGAGCCAATGTACGTGCTCTAAGGCTGAAATCTATGCTCGTTCCTTCCAGCTTTTCATTAAAGATGTACCAACTGGGTCTAGGTACATCGCATTCTTGCCTGATCACATTACCCAGTTTCTCAGCATGGCAAGACTAGTCGCCTACTGTTTTACAGCGATCACCACTTCTTAAATGAACTTTATACATATATTCATGGATAATAGACACCATGAGTTTTCATTTCGTATGATGCTGCATAATGTTCATGGGACTTTACAACAAACCCCGTCGTACAAACGTATTGATGTCGAAAATGCAAATCACCGACAATTTGGGGAATTTTCGGAAAGTGGCTTTATTTTTGTTGGGAAAACTATATTGGTTAGCGATGACACGTGAGCTAATTTGCATACATACACCCCGAAACCAATATGGCCGCCGCTATGTACTGTCCTTCAAAGATTAAAATACAGGCCATCTGGCATTTAGGAACATCTGGTGAAATCCCTTCGTGACTGTGATCTGAGAATATTACATCTCAAGAATTATTTTAAGACACTTTTGAAATCATTTCTCCTTGTGTACTAATAAGGTAGAATTGACCTTTGTGACAGATTCTCAATAGCTTTACAAAAGATATTCATCAGCGGCCAAAGCTTGTGCGATCGTATCTATAAGAGAAAGGTAAGTTCGCACACATAGCGTTACAAGTAATACACTTAATACAGGTGACTTTGATTTCTAATATCTGTAAGTTTGAGAAATATTCGCTTCTCTCATCAAAGATTTCTACAATGATCGCTTTCTTCCTCACTGTGAAAGACGATGATTTAAAGTTTGTTCCACTGTCAGCTTACAAATGCATATACACGATCACAATCCCTGTAATCACAATCACAACTTATTGATGAAGACATCTGTTGTGGATATGCCACAATCGGTCATGATTAGCTTAAAGTTCCATTAGCTGTATCTTCTGGCGATTTTTCCGTTAGTTTTGATTGAAATGATCACTGGCTCATGTTGAAAAGCCTGTCAAATAACAGCGAATCGCATATTATTCGGAAACATTACGTGCCCTACAACTAAATAACATGTGATTTTACAACGAAAATTTCAATTTTTGTCCGGACAGAAATACAAACTCTGTTAACACGCGGAATGCAACGTAGGCATTCTTCTGCACCTGTGCGAGCCGTTTACAGCGATTTCAAAATAAATATTCATTACTTATGCCCGGTACTTACGTCGTAGTCCATTTTCCGAGCACGTTGCGTAGCCAGATCATGCAGATGTCTGGCAATCCACGACGCAATGTTGTTTTGATCCTGCAATAAGCGTGAACTTGTACATGCCAGACGTCAACAAACGAGCTCGGAAGGGCAACACGTTTGAACAAAAATTAGCAGTTTTATGTGGCTATAACATCACTAATCATGTTTGTTTCTTCGTAAAACAACATTTTGCAACAAATATGAGCCTCCAACATGGAATTTTTCCGAGGTAAAAAATGGTCAAAAGTTACAAATAATGGCCCTTTAACTTTCTTTTGATTTAAAAGTACACGGAACGGCGTTTTTGGATGATTTCGAAACGGTGGATGAGGTCACTTAACTTCTAGACGTCATGTTATGTCACAGATTGCTTGTGAAGCAGCGACGGTCGGTATCTACGATGCAGTGGACTCTCCACCCAGTATACGGTCCCCGGATATTCGGCAAACAGAATGTAGAAATAATAATTGTCTTAAATACGTGCAGCACGGAGCCTCGTTTCCTCTCAATTCTTTGAGAAATATTTGATTAATAACGAGTTGAAGGATCAGCAAAGTTTGAAATCCCCCCCCCCCGTCAGCAATAGGCATTGTCCACTTTGTAGACAAGAATTGTTTGACCCGCCATGAGGCCAACTAAACGTTCAAAATCTACGCGATACGCATGACCACTACCCATGTTTATGGCGTCTGCTAAATCTGTGGGCACTAAAAGTAAAATGGAGTACCTGTCTTTACAAAATATATCGTTTTAGCAATATAGAAATATATCATGATTGCATTGAATGTGGCCTTTTTCATTTAGATTTAGGGATTTAATTGAATGATACTCCCAAAATCTAAACATTAACACCGAACAACGGATGCAGCGACAACTATCGGACACGAGTATTTGTAGCTTTACATTTACCGAGATCACGGGTGTTGTTTGAAGCACGATAAATAGTCGTTGCAGAGTATCTGACGTTGAAGTTTGATTATGGTTTAATTTATGGGAAAGATATATTCAAAAATCTACTATTGGCTCGAAAATTGTAGGTGCTATCTCATTGTTTGCAATGAAAGAACCTGTAGTCGTACGTCGTTCCTTGTTAATTAGCATTATCTTACATCGAAATCTGCTCACTATCAATGGCACCGTGTCCTTCCCATCGTCGTGAACTACAGCCCACTTTACGGCAATAGCAACTCGCGTTACCGGAAAGAGGCAATTTTTGCGTGGGTTCGTTGAGAAGAGAAACAAGCTCTGGCTTACGAGAATGGTATTTCTAATTATTAGATTATGCCTTGTCAAGGAAGACATCTACTAACTTGCTGCAGTTGACGGCGTGTTTATCTTTGGCCTTCATGAAGTCTGCACAACCATTGGATTTTGAAATGTTCTCAGGTACCCGGTTTCAGGCGTAAAATATTGACAGCGTCTGACGTCACTGGAGCTCTCTGTTCAATGTGTTATATTTTAATGACGGTCTCGCTCAATCATTTCGACTGAGCGCTCCTCAGGTTAGAATTCAATACACTTGCATACTTTGAGATACATTTCTTTTTCGGGGACACTCTGTGGATGTCTATGACTTCAATTGTTCGCCAATTCACCCATTCTTTCGGGATGACCTGTTTTTTGTCTCTAAGCAGCCATTTTCCACCTACGCATTTAATAATTGTGAATTTCGGTCGGTGCGAAGTTCAATGTTTGGCATTCACAAAAAGCATTAACAGCATCACGGGGGCAGGGGGTGAAAATATGCTACTTTATGAAGGTGCCATTACCTTTATTACGAGGCATGTGTATCTGGGTTAAGGGGACTTTCGAAGCCTTATTCGAATTTCCAAAGAATCAGTAGCTCTATCTTAGGAGTTACAACAGGGCAAATGATGTTTTTCAAAACAAGATTAGAAAAAAAACAAGGACTCGATGATCCAGATAAATGCATGCATTCTCTTCAGAGTTCATATTTTGTAAGTTTAATAGCCTCCTTAAACTCAATCAATTTTCAGCTCCTCGGTTGTAAACATTTTAAATCCAAACGTGACTTTTTGTCTAAACACAATTCCTCAACCACACTAATCTCGTTATTGTCAGCGGGGCGGGTGACTTTACCATAGGTAGACACTAGTCCAATAGGGGATTCCGGTGTCTCATAAAAGCGGACATGTTCCGTGTTTCAACATAGCCTAAGGCAGTATGCGTCTCGAAAGTGAAATACTTAAACTTTTGCTCAAACTTTCCTCAAGGAATATTTCAACCATTATCTTTCTTAATCAAACAAAATTGGGCTCACCTTGCAATTTTTGGTACAAGCAACAAAAAAAAATAACCCAAGATTTACCGTTATTTGAAATTCAAAATGGCCGCCGTCCAAGTGTTAACTCTATGGAGAAAAATAAAATTTAGAATTTTCCGAAAGCTTAGATAGTGAAAAGCTTTCTTACACCAAGACCTTTAAAATGAACCCCCACAAGTGGTAGATCAGAAAAGGAATGTAAAAGTTTTAGAGTCCGAATATCTGTCCCCGAGGCGCCTTCTACCTTAAAAAAACTTTCTAAATAAAGCTTCTTTCATTTCGTCCGATATTGAAGCTGCGCTCTTTGTTAAGGTACCTCGCCGAGAATGATGCTTTTAAGGCTCCGTAGGACAAACACAAAGTATGCACACATAACTCGAATTTAACGTCAAAGGTTGGGTTTATGCAAAACTGTTTACGTCTGCGGCGATATTCCACACGGGAAACGTACCGCTGCGTCGATGCTGGAATGGACCAGACGAACTTCACGCGATGCCAACAAACCAATTTGAAACTGCAGGATTAATTGCTTCCAGTAAAAGAAAGTCTGTTACGAGCTGTTATTTAATTCCTGGCCTTGGTTTAAGGTACTAAAAGCACATCGCCTGTTAAATGTTGACTCTTACCGACTTTTATCTTAGAGGCTGATGCCAAATAGCGGATCAAAAGAGCTCTTCCTTTTACGTCGGAATCTTTGAAGTCTGCGAACTCTAGGAATTTGTAGACAAATCTTTGGTCATTTATCTCCTACCCTATTTTACCATTTTGTGCATGGAGTCTTGACAAAAAAAACCGTGTGAGTGCGTTTTTCCTCTGTTGACAAGTAAGGTGTAAAATGAAACTTTAATTCTTTATTCTGCCACATTACTGTCAAATTGCGCGTTTTGAGCCGACAAAGGTCATCAAATTGCGACTAAGCAGGCCATTTGTGAAGCAGCGCGCTGCTGGAAAACATGCATTATATTACTCTGCGGTTAGCATGGCCGATACGCGACGGTAGCACTGAAACGATGAAGCTGTAATTCAAGGGAAGCCCCATAAAGCGGGAGAAAGCAGACAAGTTTACGCCATGAAAAAGTAGATGTGTCCAATACGGTTGGTGAAAACGCGGACACTCAACTTATGAGGAGACGGTAGACGATCAAGATATACTGTCGAACGATGACGGTTCACCTTTTCCTACGTGTACGTGTAAACGTGTATGCGTTGTAAATGGGCGCCTTGTCAACCGAATGAACAAAGTAGACACGATTGCATCGTCGCTCGGCGGAAAGTATTAAGGCCTCGGGGGAATCCGTGTTGCTTTTGGTCGAGCTTTTTCATCGGTCGCCTGTGCGTGCAGTCTGTAAAATCTGCTGGATACGAGGATGGCAATGAAACCGCATAAGTGCAAATGCATTGTGATGAGCACAGAGCTTACGGACTCGTTAGCACGTAGGACGTCCATTAGCGATGTTATAATAGAAACATTTTGCGAACGATTTCTCTACCATTGCATCGATACACACCTACTTCCACCACATGCAAGTTTGATATTTCAGAGAACAACGCAGCATGCAACAGAGCAAACAGATCCGCTCACTCCGTCATACACCAATATTTGTGATTTCAAAGGTACTAAATGAATACACCTGGTATTTATCTCACAGACTTAGTCGCAAGAATTGTGGTGTTTCCATATCCTTTGCCTCTGTTGGCACCAGAATGTCTCATCAGAAAATTTACTTACTAAATTACAATTTCAATGGAAAACGAAGGGCTATCACACCTCCGTAATCCTCATATGGACTAGAACAAAGGCGATCCCAGGGATTGTCAAAAGGCCCTTTAAAATTTCTTCGCTGATGAGATACTGTGTGTTTAATAGTCTCATTCAGAGGCCGACTGAGATTAACACTACAATCAGCTTAAACTAATTCGTCGAAAGAGGGGAGTTCAAATCCTGCGTGATCATTGCCACACTTTTTTCATCTGTCACTGAAGAGATAACGAATACGTCGCTTGATTTCTCTCGTCAGCTAATTTTCTTATCCTCGTCGCCATAAGCAACCATCCATATGCGATCATGCGCACTGAGAGAGAGAGAGAGAGAGAGAGAGAGAGAGAGAGAGAGAGAGAGAGAGAGAGAGAGAGAGAGAGAGAGAGAGAGAGAGAGAGAGAGAGAGAGAGCATGCGTGTCGTTCTATTGCTTAACAGTTAGGGCCGTTCTGTGCTAGTTGATGGTGATGTCCTTATTAGGAACATTGTTGACGTCACATCAAGTAGTGTTTGTCTCATAACGAGACTGCAGTCATTCAATAAAGGAATGGTCGTGTATCAAGCTGTGATCGATACACCGTCAACGACCTCGTTTCCATTCATTGGATTAAGCTGTGTACATTGTTTAGAACCCTGATGGTCATGTGTGTTCATCAGTAAACCCTCCTGCTAAAAACCTTGAATGTTTTCAGAATTGTTCAGTCCTACTTCAAACGTTTCAGTTTTTCGCCAGTGCAAACAATGAAGCTCAAGCACATTGGAAAGAGCAGCGACCTCAGTGACTAGAGTTCTGTCTGACGTTTAATGGTCATGAAAAAGATGTCCAGTAGCTTCAACACCGAAAGTCTCAATTCCTCGGACCTATATCGTGTATACCCTCCCCCAAAAAATCAGCAGGGCACACGTCATGTGTATAATCACAATACTATGCTCCATAAAACACTGCCACACATAGATAACTTGTTTTGTCATCACACCACATTCAGTGAAAAGAGCAATCAGTCTCTAGGGATAACCGTTCGCTTCGGTGTTAAAGGCCTGTAGAATGAAGCGAACTGAATACGCGATGGTTTTGCAATCTACTGCCGCATTGATCAGTAACGCAGAAACAGGTTCGTCTCGGTACTAAGCGACTCACATAATACTTGAGCAGAAATTATATGCTTATCACATACACTCGTGTAAAAATCACTAACACGTGCGTTAAAATTGTTATCTACCCGAAGTCATGCGTATGAATGACATATGCATTTATACACATGTATGTATGTATGTATGTATGTATGTATGTATGTATGTATGTATGTATGTATGTATGTATGTATGTATGTATGTATGTATGTATGTATGTATGTATGTATGTATGTATGTATGTATGTACCTATGTACGTACGTACGTACGTACGTACGTATGTATGTATGTATGTATGTATGTATGTATGTATGTATGTATGTATGTATGTATGTATGTATGTATGTATGTATGTATGTATGTATGTATGTATGTATGTGTCTATGTAGCTATCTATCTATGTATTGTATGGAAAATGTATAAACATGTGATCTCGAAGAACCCCATTCATTAACGTTTTGACAAGCGACACTTGAGAAAATATCGATTTAGCATCAAGAAAAGTGGAGAACCGTTCTACGTTCAGCGAAATATTCATCAAATCCTGTTTTTAGGAGTGGCTGGGTGAGTCCCAAGGTGCCATTATAATCACGCGTCTAGAAGATGAAGATGAGTTTAATTTATCTTTTTGGACGCGGGACTTCCATCGAGAATTCCATGCTCCAGTCCTGAAGTAGTGCAATTCAAATTGATTTGATTTCCAAATTATACAGCGTCGCCACTCTTTTCTATTAATGACGTTTCTGCTACTCCCTCTGTATCGAGATTAAATGGACATAACGGTTGATGAAAAAATCAAACAGATGGACACGAGCGCTTTATCTATCCGCGCTCAGTGACTCATGCCCCGTAATACACTTGTTAATAAGATTTTATAGGCCTTTCACAACAAGGAATGAATAACTTATCAATCAGTGACAAGGCGCGGGGGTCTCTAGTCTTTGAATTTGCCGTTGAGACGATCGAGTGTCGAATATGAAATCAGTGTTTAATTCCTTTTCATTATGGCGGAAATAGCCCTCGTTATGCTAAACACAACAGCCAGCGGTTTACGGCAGACCGCTTGGCATAATTGAAATTTGAAGTCTTCAGCATAAACCGCAGCATTGAACCCTTCAAGCGAACAACAGAACTTTTTCAAAAATTCTTCTTTTTTTCTGGAGCGTTCCATCCTCAAGAGTATAAACCCTTCGCGGAATGTATCAGATTCCCTTAGTTAAGTTCTTAACTGGCTGAAGTGTTGATGTATTAGCAATTAGCCACTGGTGTTAGTTTTGAAAACGGGTGACTTTTGCCCCGCACAGATTATCTTTGGAATTCCTGGGTGGTTTCTCTATTTGTTATCGCTGCGGTTGTGACATGTACAGTCGTGTAAATGGTTTATTAACTTTCGCTTGGAGATACGGCAGCTCGGAAACCAGAGATTGTCGATTTTTTTTGGTCTTCAAACATCAAACCTAACTCCATTAAAACAGGGAAGACGAGATACTCGGAGAAAACATGGGCTAGCGATATCGCAATTATGCTGTCGACTTGACAGATGATAAGTGGCGTGCAGACGATGCCCTATAATTTAAGGCGGGAAAAGCCCTACACATATAAAGTGACTTTTATCGCAGTTGTCAAAAGGAAAACCCACAAAAAACAAAGGAACATCGTACACTTTGGGAGAAACATGTGGTATTGATAAGGTTTGGATTTAAAGCTTTCCATCACCCATACGTATCACCTTGGAAATGTTGAAAATTTGTTCCCGAAATGTTTAAAAACTCTGTTTACGTTCTATACGTAAACTGGGTTTCTGAAAGAAGTCAATTCTGTTTCTCATTATGAAGTGAGCTAACAGAAAACCTTTACATTCCTACCTTTCCACGGCGATTGCTAGCAAAGTGTTGACGGAGACGTACAAGGATACCATTTTCAAGGTTGCCGCCACCGTGCACATCGTCTCGCCGAAAATCCAATCTTGCACCAAGTAGTAGTAGACATCGAAAGGCGCGCAGAACAGGGCCACGAACGCGTCAGATATGGCCAGGCTGGCTATGAAAAGATTGGTCACCGTCCGAAGGCGCTTCAACCGAAATATGGTGAAACAAAGTAGAGCGTTTCCGAAGCCGCATATCACAAAGACCAGGATGAATATGGTGGCAAGGAGCACTTTTGCCGCTATGTGAACGTCTGGGAGATCGTTATAGTCGCCATAGTAGTCGTCATCGTTGAATTTGTCGAATAGTGACCGGTGGGCCTCTAGAAACTGCAGCCAGTGCTGATTCGTCATGTTCGTGGTGTTCTGCAGAAAGAACGCCATGCTTGCCGAAATCATATTGCATGGAGCGGGGAAACAAAATCACAACTCTCCGCGGAGTTGGTCTTATTTTCTAGCTACAGTACCAGTCCAGCGCTGCAGTGGCGCTGTCGGGTGTGTTAATGCACTACGTTACTGCGAGCTGCGTAGCCTGTGATCAGCGGGAGCATATCGAGTCGTCTGCTCGTCATGAAGCGAGGCCACTTTATATACCAGAGAGCGCCACGGTGCCAGCATCTACATAATTCCCCCTTGATCCGGAATCTCGGCAAATGAGACGGGATGAAACGTGACGTCAAACTGTGAGTTTTCTTTTCTCTTCCCCGGGAGATTCTAGCCATGCATGAACGTGTGGGCTTAACTGAAAATTGGCAAATCGCCGAACGTATGAAAAAGAATTTTGCCAGAAGTCAGCGGTGATATTTGATTAATTTACACTTTTCTTCCGTGTCCTTGGAGCAGATAATAATTTTCATCTACGCATTTCTATAACTTTAGATTAGTTCTAAGTGAAACTGTAGCGTTGCTGTGGCACAGTCATTCGATACGATGCAGCAGTCTTCCAGGTTGGGTTGTGGAGCTCCGTTTTGCTGTTCGTCAACGATTCAGCAGATTTCAAATATTGTTTAAAGTCTTCTGAAACATCGACGAAGTGGATTTTGTGAATTTGGTGGCCAGTATTTTAAACACATAATCTGATATTTACATCGATTTTTGTTGTCGTTTTCTTTACTGCTGATGTATAAAATCAGTCAGGCGCAACAACTAGTCGTTCAAAGAACGTCTCCAGTACAATACTCCACCTACGAGAAGTTGCGCAACAGAACTTAAGGTAGTAGGCGCCTCAAAATATTAATATTTTGCAAAATCAATTCTCTCTCAAAATAAAAATAAAAGTCAGCGGTCACCCTTGGCACTTGGGAAACAAATTGCCAAAAACTTACCGATATTTGAAACTCAAAATAGCTTGTTATCCCTTTGTTAATGCAATGTTGAAGAATGTTTTTTTTTGTATTCTGACAAAAACAAGATAGTAAAGACTTTATTTATTCTTCAAGCTTCGAAATGAGTCCACACGAATCATTCGAGAGCTGGGATGTCTCTCCCCGAGGTTCAACCTATTCTAATCGTTAAATTTACATGTTACAATCGCTCTGTCGAATCTTAGTGAGTTTCGCTTCTACTGTATGTCCGAATTTACAGTATGTCTTCAAAAACCCCCAGACAATCTCGACATTTCTTGAAACACTGTTTTATTGAACAAATGAATTCTACACATTTCAGAATAATGAGCTTCAAAGCTTCTGGATGTTTGTTAAAATGGAAATTTTTGCGATTATCCACGTAAGAGGCGCGTAACCTTGGGGTTATGTAACAAACGCATGCATGTGTCACAAGTTGTCGTCTGCCAGCTCTGATTGGTCGGCCTGCATTTTTTTATCCATGAAATTGAATATGCGGGCGGTAGAAGGTGAAAGGTTGACTGTTAGCGCCGTTCGAGGATATTTGATACGATAAAGATAAAGAGCACTATGCAATATTTCTGACGTTAAAGACAGGTCGAAGATTTGAGATATGAGACTTGTCTATTAGGAAACGTGTATGGATGAGCTGCAATAAACTTAATGTTTCTTAAGCTTTGTCAGTTAATTCCAGAGGAGAAAGATTACAGGCACCAGTTCCTGATTTCTGTGGCTCTATCGTATTGATGACTCAGAATCGAAAGGCATCGCTCACTTTTTGTAAATAAGCGGCGCTCATCTGAAGCTTTCAATCTCGTAAGTCGTGTCGAAACGGACATGCTACCGAACCTCTAGCGTTACAATAATCGGTGATGAAGGTGAGAAGCCAATAGATGTAAAGACATTTTTCGACCCGCTGATCATTTTGTTGTTCGCAATACTTGCACTATCTAATTTACACTTCGCGAGTAGCTCCAATCATCAAATATTAAATCCATTAAAAATTAGATTTCTATTTCACCAGTAGTCTCATCATGATGAGTCATATGTCAAGCGCATCGACGCCAGTGCAATAAGTGTAATAACAATTATGCTGTCATTCAGAATCAACTATAATTCCTGGGAATTTAAAAAATACTGTAAAGACTATTTTAGGTATCTAAGTGTGTATCTGTTATCTTTTTTTGCTCGCCTATGTATGGTTCCCCCTTTTAAAATATTTATTTGTCAAACACTTGATTTTGACCTGTAATGAAGGCTGGATTATAATAACTACCAGATCCTTCAGGGCAAAGCCAACAGTGTGGTAGCAGCATGAACACTTCAAACGTCGGTTGGCAGTAGGAGAACAGTATTTCTGTTGTATCATGGGGGAAATGTGTACCATGGGGGCAATGTCTATCGGAACTCCCTCGTTCACTTCGCGTCACCGTCATGAAGTCTCGTTTATCTATTATAAAGTGTGTTGTAGTACGCTTTCCGTAAAAATAGCTGTAAGACAGTATAGATTTAGACGTTTAGACCCTCGGGGGAATAGATGTGATTTCTCTGAATGTAATGCGACCGAGAAATAACTTTTGCATAGTTGCAGCATGGCTTAGTGTGGTGGACTCTCAGAAAAAAAATGTACATGGTTTTAAGACAACGCTTATTTTCAGAGAATGTTTTAAGCAACATGCGTTCGATGACGTCACAAATAATGCCTTGCATACGTAAACTTTGAGCAAATTAAAAAACGTCCATACCTATTAGAATCGGACGGAGGTCTTCCATATTCCCCTTGGGGGATGTCCTTGTTAAGCCATTACACGAACACTCTCGCCGCGTGTATTGGCAAACATTTGTCATGTCCTAGGGGCTGTGTCACTAATCTGTTGACTCAATCAGACATTTCATTTGCCTGTTTCAACATCTGAAACAGCTTTTATTTAGGCGACGTATACAACAGCTGAAATGATTGATTAACAAACACCAAAGAGGTAACATAGATACAAGAATCCAAGAATGTATATGCGTTATGTCCTTCAGTATTATTATGGCGAGGTTTTGTATTACGGTCTATGCGCAACTCGAGATAACGTTAATTCCCCAAGATCTGTCTAATATAGCTACCTTAACTTATGGATACCATACCATAACATGACTATTGTAGGTCTGAGGGCTTCATTCTGAGTGGCAAATAGTCTTAGCATTTCAGTAGTTCACTCATATCTGCCTCATATTGTTTTTAGTTTAATGCGTAAGTAAGGTGGGTGCTCATTTTTAAGCTCAAGTAACTGAAGTTTTCACAGGATTCTTTTTGTTAAAATCAAAAATTTAACTTTTCACCGTAGAATTGATATAGGGATGGCGGCCATTTTGAATGTCAAGTGTCGGGGAAATATTGAAAATTCGTGTGTCTAGGACCAAATTTTGCACGATGACTTCTGATTTTTTTTCTTGCTTTCAAAAGGTAATGGTTCAAAGTTCCTTTACTGAAATTTTGAGTCAAAGTTTAAGTCTTTCAATTTCGAAGCGCACACTGCCTTAACCAACTAGACACACGTCAACATTTGAAGTTGGAGGAATAAAACACGGATGGTACAACTGCAAAGTAGATACGTGGTGGGCAAGTCAGGCAAGATGCTGCATTTGGCTTGGGAATGTCTTGTTTTGCATTGTGTTGTATTTGAAGTTGACCTCTGGACTTCAACCGAAGTCCGTTTATCAGGATAAATAATTGGTCATGATGTACATAATGGAAAGAAAGTCGATGCATTTACTGCATTGGCCTTCCCACCGAACGAATTTAACCCATGTCACCAATTATGAAAAACACATGACTTTTCCTGTGTAATTTTGGGGGAAAACAGGACTTTTACTCCGTAATTTTCGTTTCGCAATCTAGTCTTCTGTATTGTAGCGAATAAAAGAAATTGGTAAAGGGAAAAATCGGACGTTTTCTCTTCACTAGGCCATAAGTTGCAGGCTGAATAACCAATATACGGTATACAAAGCAGTTGATGAAATACACTTCTATGCATGGGACGCCTCATTGGAGGTAGTTCTCGACGATAAAACCATAGCACCATAACTCAACATATCGTACAATATGAATGATTTTGTCACCTGATTATATCATATCATCACATCACATCACATAAATAATACAGTATTCTATACTGAACTGCATTAAACTACACTACACCACACCACATCACATTGCATCAC